>NC_044919.1:22427214-22447214 GCF_003576645.1 Ipomoea triloba | reverse complement strand
TACCCATTCAATTCAATTGAAGTGATAGATGGTCGCAACTATACTTAATTACTAGTGCTACCAGCTGCCACCCAATTCTTAGCCACCACCTATTTGCCTGAAATTCAAGGAAAATACGGTTTATTCTCCTTTTTCTACTCTTAATTTTCTCTTACGCACAAAATCTTAATGTAGACATTTATATTGGGATCCACATGAAAAAAGTATATTATCAGTGTCCGCCATGTCAGGGAATATGATTTCAGAGTTCATGTAGTAGAGCTCGTAATTCAAAGTGCACATGTCACGTCTACCATTAACTATTACTGATAATTTTTCATTTCACGTGATTTTTGTTTTGGTTGGCACGCCTAGCCGAAAAGCTAGTAATTAATAAACTAATAAACTGAAATTAAAATATATGGTAAAATTAATTGTTAAATTGGTTTATAAGTGTAAAAAAGATGATAAACTAAAATATTAGGATTTTGATTAATGAAGGATAGATGATATCATTTTTGTAAATTAATAAAGATAAAAAAAAAGTTAAAAACACAAGAGTTTATTTTGAAACGCGCCCTCGGCGTTTGAGAGGACTTGCGAGCCGCCCGGCGATTGAGGGCAATTTCTAATGGCAGTATTTAAAGAATGTCTTAAAGCTGTGACTAAGAGAAAGCTTATAGAAACACCGAAGGAAGACAACGGGTGGTAAGCCCTTCCCCTCTCCCATAGTACAAAAACGGAGGGAGAGGGAAGGGACTTACTACCCTAAGAGTGAGTTGAACTATTCCCCCGAGGGAAAAGCGTAGCGTAGCGAAGCAAGGGGGTAACGTGTTAAGGCTTCTGAAAGGAGCCCGTTTAGAAAGAGACTTAAAATGCACGGGAACCGTGACTGAGATAGCATTTTAAAATAAGTTATTATTTTAAACTCCTTATATTTTAACAAATAGAGCTTATAGTTTATTTGTAATTTAAAATAAACTATAAGCTCTACCAAATAGAGCCTTAATAATTAATTAATTATTATATATAATTTAAAGTTATTTTTTAAATTAATTAACGTTTACTATAAAACGAAAAGTAAATACAGTATTATTTTTCTAGATATTTGTTGTGGATGAGAGTACGTAAAACATTATAACAAGAACATGCGTTGATTGTAGGTATAGAAAGAGGCATTTTAGTTGTTATATAAGCCCAACAGTTTGAGATTTAGGTTTAGTTTAGGGTTAGGATCAACTTTACAAAAACATAAATAAATAAAATAAATAAATAAAATTGATTAGTCATAACCGATAAGCCCAATAAGACTAATCTGAAACTAAACGGCTAGTCGAATTTACATTCCTATATGTAGACCTGACAATTATCGACACGACCCGTTAACACGACACGAAACCGGACACGAAAATAACGGGTTAGTATTTAGCCTTAACATGTCCCGGGTCGTTAACGGGTTGACCCGTTAAGAACCCGTTATGTTTTCGTGTCTTAACAGGTCAACCCGTTAAACCTATTAAGAACCCGTTTAACCCGTTAATATTATCGTGTTAACCCGTTTACACGAACCCGTTTATACAGACACGTTTAGAACCCGCTAAGAACCATTGTCATTTAGGTAAGAACCATTGTCTTTACAAAATATATCATGAACATGATTAAGAATGAATTTACTACATTAGGCCAAAATCATACACCAATTATTGATGTTCGACAATATGAAATTTGAATGTTTATTGTGTTCAATTTTATTCTAAAAACTAGTATGAACTTCTTTAATTATGATTTTTGGATGTTATTTTATAATTTTATGAATGTTATAAATTGAATATTTTTTTAGTTTATTTGATGGATTGGATTGTATGTTTTATTTCTTTTTTATATAATTTAACTTTAAATTTTAGTTTTTAATATATCAATAGATTTAGCGGGTTTAAACGGATTTTGTGTCATATCGTGTCGACACGATCCGAAACCCGTTAACAAAACGTGTCTATCGTGTCAACCCGTTTAACACGTTAACAATTCGTGTTCGTGTACGTGTTACAATTTTGAACCCGTTAACCTTAACGTGTCGTGTTCGTGTTTAGCCTTATCGTGTTCGTGTCGTTATCGTGTCGACCCGTTAACGAACCCGTATACACGAATTGCCAGGTCTACCTATATGTAACTCCAATCATTATACTATCAAATAATGTACATTCAATATAAAAATAATGTACATTATATTCAGGGGATGTACATTATTTGTGTAGTGAATGTACATTATTTTTATAGTATAAAAATAATATACATTCAGTACAAAAATAATCTACATTTAGTACATTAAAAATGTACATTTTATTATGGTTCACACAGCTGTGTGGACCAATAATTTGCCATGTAACTCACCATCAAATTTGTAAAAAAAATAAATAAAATAAATAACTTCCCTTAGCGCACAACGGTGGAAGGTTGAATAAAAGGATGATGGCCATACTTTCAAACCCTCCCCGCATAACATCAATAAATTATTGTGTAGACCATAGTACACAAAGTGTTATATAGACCATAACAAAAAACATATTTTTAATATATACTAAAAGTACATTATTTATGTACTAAATATACATTATTTAATAGTATGGTTCGATTGCATGACATCTATACCTTCAACATTACATAATATGAAAAATATGACGCAGGGAATTGAGGTTGAACATACTAATTTTTTCAGTAGGATTATACCGCCATAAAATACACCACCATCAAATGTTTATTTACAATTTATATTTCGAAGTAAGCAATTACAATACAATACTTGCAACAAAATCATCTTATTGAGACTGAACGAATTCTAGAAAGGTTTGAAACCCTCCCCGAGTGATAGGACCTCGGCCAGGCCTCAACATCTTTGCCAACTAAAAATGACCCAAACGCTAAACTATAGGTAGGGTGAAATATTAAAACAAAAAAAAAATGGCGAAAATATTGGGCATATTCACTATATGAGAAAAGACCAGTGAGCAACCTTAATTCTGATTGTGCGGTTTCTTCAATTATGATATTGATGAAGACATGGAATCATCAGCCTACTCCGACAGATCAACACCAGTTGACTAAAAACACCAAAAAGCTAAAAACTAAATTACAAAGATATTCAAGAAGATTTTTGTTTTTTTCGTATGTTACTTTTCATTTTCAATTTCAGAGATGATCGATGGATGGGGCATAGAATCATCATCATCACCCTTCGTTGTCAAAACACATGTTGCAGCAGGCAGGCAGGCACTAGGCGGAGGAGCAAAGCCTTTCAAGAGCAGCATTTTCATCCCACCCAACAAGTTCCAGAGTACTCCTCACCTGCGCTTCAGGGAAACCCATCTCCACAAGTTTCTGTACCTGTCAAAATCAACCAACCGTTTCAACTGTTTCCTCTTATTTCTTAGCCATTCTTGTTAGATAATTATTTCCACTTCAGAATCATCATACATTTTCTCCCCAAAAGCATCAGGTGTTCAAACTGGTATACTTCTGAATTTGAAATATGACGCATTTCAGCTGTTTTCTACCAGATATATTTGGTCAAAAGGACTAAATATACCCCGGAAAATGCCATTCACTAAATATGGCAAAAATAATACTTGCCACCCAAATGAATTGAAGCATGTGTTTCATCTCAACTAAAAACCTAAACTGATAGTTGGATTGCACATTTATATTTATATATTATATATGCTCAACACACCCCCTCACGTGTACAAAACCCATTGAAGCATATGCTCAATCTCAACTAAAAGCCTAAACTGATAGTTGGATTGTACATTTATATTTATATATTAATTATATATGCTCAACAAAATGTAGAAGTGATGTAGTAGTTATGGGAAAAATTAAAAAAAAAATTCATATGGATACAATCCCAGTGGTCTTTCTGAGAAGTGTACAAAAAGTATATTATATACTCAATATATAATGATAACGATAAGGGTATATAAAAACATCAGGTAAGAATGGTGAATAATCACCCCACACTTACCTTTTCATCAACACCGAGAGATGTTTTGGCAAAAGCTTCTGTCCAGTACCGAGCTGTGCCAAGAAAGGTCTGGTACTCTCTGAGATACTGCACATGCACAAGACCAAGGATCAGCAGCTAAAAAAGGAGACATTTTGTAGGTGATAACTGCAATAGCAATAAAATATAATTCTGCTTTCTAGAAAGTAACCAACTATAATAAAAATTGGCCTATATAATCAAATAAACAAGGTATACAACTGGCTCTATTAGTCACCTGTTGTGCTACCACTGCATCTTGTGGATCATCTGGTTCAGGAGCAGAGAGCAGTGCTTGTATAGAAAGGAGAGCTGTCTTCAGAGTAAGTGCTGGGCTCCACTGGTCTTTCAGGATATCAAGGCATATTGCACCACTTTGACTGCTTATATTAGGGTGCCTTCAAATGCCAATCAATGCACAATTGCACAGAAACATTCATAGAATAAATTACTTCTGAAAAGTCACTTGTGGAGAGCATCTCCACTATCATATGTTTAGATGAAATAAAAAAATAATAATTTTCCATGAACCCGAATAACTTAATAATATTTTGTTCACTAATACATGAATAACCAATAAGAAAATGCGGTTGAGTTAGAAACAGAGATGCTGTCAAATACATTTGACGTCTGTTGCTTGTCACTCCCTGTTTTCCATACCAAAAACAAAGCGTGCAAGGCAAAGTTGACTATTTTACATCAATAGATTATTAACACCAAAAGTTTTTCTTGACTTGAGGATCATAAAGGTAGAGACACATTAAGACAGGAGATTATAAATATGACAAGGGAAAGAAATTAGACATGAATGTACTGGCAGCTCCCATCGGCTCAACAGATGAAGTCCAGACCCCCTTAAACCTTTTTGATCAAACCTTTAGAGTTCAATCAAAAAGAAAATTGCAGAAACAATGAGTCCTGTTTGAACAGAGAGCAGCAAGACCTCAACTCGCAGGCCACAAAATCAAATTTACTCTCTTCGTGTTTCCAACAAGGAAACAAAAACTGATAACATGAAAATATGAAACAGTAGAGTTGTCATTGCAACAATACAGAGGAACCAAGATTGGAAGTAGACAATCAACATTTTATTTTTTAAAGTAGAATAATTTAGTAAACACCACAAGAAAAAAGTACAATAAGAGGACATGCAGCCAAGCCTTCCCATTACTGCGTGAGGTGTGGAGAAATCAAAACCTTAGACATTGAGGAATACTAAAATTATCAACAGAAATCCAAATTAGATGAAGATTGGGGAATTAAGGGACACAACTCTTATAATCATTTTTTCCATTTGAGACTAAGGCAATCAAATGGCTAAAGTGCATATAGAAGTAGTTCTTCAAAAGCTTAATTGCCAACCTCCATAAATTAAGGCCAAAATATCAAATACTATTAAGCTAATAGGATCAAATAATAGACTTAGAACTTCAGCTGATAGGCCAAGAAAGGTAATACATGGTTTTACAATTTACACAGGTTTTAGACTCACAACAGAAGCTTATATCATATCACATATCAAGACTAAAGCAATGCCCAATTGGCAAGATAAACAGTATGACCATAAGAACAAAGCAGCAGGAACTACCAATTAAAATCTCAGGCAAGAAATGCATATTGTCATTTCTCAGTGCCAAGATGTCACTTCTAATTCAGAACAACTTCAAGGAAATTATAAAATTCTTTACTCCAGCTGGAAGCTTTACATTGGATTCATTCATTATTCCTTAGGCATTGCCTCTAACCAGTAAGAATAGTAAAAGTATACAATTCAACATAGCATTGTTCAAGTATCATGAGTGCTTGTAGAATGTAGAGCATGGTATATGTACAAACTACTTCAGTGTAATACACTATACACACAGTCACACACCCATAGTTATCAAGGCGGACTTTCTAGGCGAGATGCCGTCAACTGCCTAGTCGACTAGTCGACTAGGCGACCGCCTAGGCGTCGCCTAGGCGATTAGTAATATATATATATATATATAGAGAGAGAGAGAGAGAGAGGATGTGAATAGGCAATTAGGCATGATGTGTGTTGGAAATAGGCAACCATATTTACTCTACTCTAGGGAGTTGTAACAACCATATTTACTCTACTCTAGGAAGTTGTAGCCTTGAGAAGAGTGTGAATTAAAAGCTTTTGTATATTTCTATGTATTACCACTACACACTGATTACACATATATATACATAGGAATTGAGACAAAAAGGGTCTCTTTTCCTGGAAATACTACTCCCACTATTAGCACTAACTCTACTGATGCAAACATCCTTATTTTGCTCTTATTTTGCTCCATAATATTTCCATAAAGAGGGGTGGGCTTTGCTCAGAACAGGAGGACGACGCCGGAGCTCGAACCGCTCCGCCATCGGAGCCACCACGCTCCTCCACGCGCCGCCGCCGTGCTGCCGCTCCGACTCCACGCGCCGGCGCGTGAGGCCGATTCCGGCGACTTCTCCGGCTAGAAATTACACCGGTAGACTCGCCTTAGTGTGTAGGTTCTACCCATGTATGTTTTGTGGAGTTTTGGGGTTGTATTATGCACTTAGGCGTTCGGTCTCGACCGACTGGACGCCTAGGCGTCGCCTAGACGTCGCCTAGGCGACGCCTTGATAACACTGCACACCATTTATAAACAGAACTAATTGTATTTTGACTTTTTTGCTATAGGCTCAATAAACAGATCCTTCTAGCAGAACTGACTATTTTAGTGCTATGTATTGAGAAACAACCTATTTGAATGATTCACTACATTCCATGAGCATCACTAATAAATAAAGATGTCTCATTAAATTGTCATGAAGGCTAGCTAAAGCTATCACACAGTCATCATCTTGGCAACATTAGATGCCAAATATAACTCAGCTCAGGAAAAGGAATAGACAGTTGAATTTTTAGCTCATCTCTAAGAACAAATTGAAAGTTTTGCCTTAAGCTCAAGATTCGGAGATCACGAGTATCCAACATAATTTGATATGGTGTGATTTTGCAACAAAATAGGAAGGTGCAAATTAAATGACAATAAAGCAAAAGAAATCTCATCATACCAAACTTTTGTGGCAAATTTCATTTTTGGTGGCTCAAATGGGTATCCATCTGTAAACAAAATTTAAAAGAAAATTAGAAATAGACAACAGAACACTCAAGCACATTTACTTTTTGAAAACACCCATTTAATTTCCACCCATATTTTAAAAAGTTCTACATTTTCAGGCATCAATAAATCCAAGTTACATAACCCTCTAAGTCAAATCCTCTAGGAGAAATGGCTACTGAGTAAAAATCAAGCAGCATTTCCATCACTAAAGATAATGTAGACAAATCCTTATCAGCAAAGCTCCACAATTAACTGGTACTCTTTGTTTTTTTTTTTAATTCATTCCAAGATTTAGTTGTTTCATGGAATAACACATGATCGGGCAATCAGAAGTGGAGGAACAAGCCCACGTGAGGGTAATTTAACATATTAGTCAGCTAATTATAAATAAACAAAATTACCATCAAATACTCAATCACGTGCCCAAACTGAATAGTTTTCACTACTAGACATGGAAACACATAATTATATGAACATATAAGCTCAGAATCATAAACCCTAGAACAAGAAGTCAAACTTCAATCACGAAGAAAACAGTGTCTTCTTCCGATTGCATAATTTTTATCAGAGAAAAAAAAAACAGAATGGATAAAGAAAAGTTAAGATACCAGGGAGAGTTATGTCGATCTTGAAAGTGCCGCCTTCGTAGGGTGTACCGATAGGGCCAGGGATGGTGCCGCTCAAATGGGTCAAACTGTCGCCTCTCGGGCTGACCTTTATGCCCGAAACCTGCACGTCTCTGTTGCACTCTTGCAGCTCCTTCTGCACCCGACCCAAGTCCACCATTTTTCCTTTCCTTCTGGTTTCTCCTCAATTCGATTCTACTGTACCCTAACCCTGCGCAGGAGTACTGCTCCGCGTCTCTCGCGCTCTCTCGAGTGTCCCTATCGCCCTCCGCTCGGTTTGCCTTTACCTTTGGAAAGAGAGAGAGAGAGAATCGTGAGCTGCACCGCACCGCAGAGAATTAAAGAAATGAATTAAAGGACTCTCTACTCCATTAGGAAACTGGAAAAGCCCATTTCAGCCGGGCAATACATAGTTTTTAGATTACGAATCTAATTCTGAACCATGTATTGTATGATAATTAATGAAAGCTGAAGCGTGTTACGCCAATTGTCACCTACTCAATTTTTTATTTTGAAAAAAGTGTCAAATTGAACCCCTAAGTTTGATGAATAGTGCAATTAGGTCCCTTAACTAAAAAAAAAAAAAAAAAACCTCCATTTAAGCCTTCTAAAGCAGTGGAATTGTTCAATTAAGTCTAAGTTGACTTGTTTATCAGGTAAAATTCAGTTAGAGGGTCTAATTGCACTATCCACCAAACTTAGCGGGGTCAATTTGACACTTTTTCATTAATAAATAAAAAATATTAAAAACAACAACAATCACCAACTGTCGGACAGTCGTGGCTGTCCGACAGGACGGCCGTGACCGTCTAAGGAAGACGGCGATGACCAACGAAGGAAGTCGGCCATGGTCATCTTCTAGATTTGGAAAGAGGGTGGCGACCATGGCCATCTTCCTTAGACGGTTGCCGGACAGCCACGACTGTCCGTGAGGAAGAATGTTGTCCGAGAGCCTGTGGCTATTTTTTTAATGTTTATTATTATTAATAAAAAAAATATTTTTTGAAAAATAAAAATAAAAAATAAAAATGTGTCAAATTGGCCCCTAAGTCGGGTGGATAGTGTAATTAGGTCCCCTAACTAAATTTGACTTGATAAACAAGTCAAATTGAACTTAATTGAACAATTTTATCAGTTTAGGAGGCTTAAATGAAGCTTTTTTTTTTTTTTATAGTTAGGGAGCCTAATTATACTATCCACCCGACTTAGGAGACCAATTTGACACTTTTCCTTTTGGCTTTTTACGTATAAAATATATATGTAGTAATATATTTTAAATATTTTAATATTAGGACTAGATTTGTCGGAATCACTTGAGTTAATCCATAGCGATGTATGTGATTTTAAATCAATATAAACGTACAGTTGTAGTTAATATTTTATTATATTTAATAATGATAGCACATGATAGTATTTGCTTAAGAGTAAAGACAATATCGCTGACAAATTCATTCTTTATAAGGTATCTCGAATGGAAGGAGAAAGAGCGGGAGAAATGGAGAGATAATATGATTGGAGGGGAGAGGAGATACATGCTCAGGATAGACTATTCTCTCCAAAGCAAGTTTGTTGGACTGCGTGGCATGTGGGTAGCACGCACTAATAGGAAGGCACGTGTTGTCACACACCCTTTTCAATCGCAACTGTTAGCCACCCTCTGCTTTATTAATTAAAAAAAAATAAAAAAATAAAAAGAAATGGAAGGGACATGCCCCCTTCTTTTAGCCATATAGTCTTCAATTGGGAGTCCCCATTTTGTTCTATGGGTACCAATTTATCAAAAAGCAATTGTCTTGTCAAATTTTGTTGGTGCATAATTTTTTTCTCTGTGGGTCCAAATTAAGGGATGACAATTTCAATCAGTCCCATGGATATCCACCCGAATCCACCCCGCATGGGTAAGGTTTTTTTGGGTGGTGGTGGGTGGTGGTTCGAGAATGGGTCTTATAAAAGTAAACCCGCGGTGGGTCGGGTTGGATGCGGATTCTATGTACAGAATCTGCATAGAACACCATCTGACCCACCATGTGTGTGTGTGTGTGCATATAGTAAAATGAGTACTAGTATGTACTTTATTATAAAAGTTTCTATAATTTTAGGTGACTTTTTACTATTTTATATTTAAACTATTAAGTTTATTTTTAAAAATTTAAAATTTAGTTATTACTTCGTATATTTGAATATTTTTATTATTTTTTGTTTTAGTATAACTAATGGATTTTATGATTTTATTATGTGTAAGTAATTTAAATATTATTTTTTGAAAAAAAAATAATAAGATGATAAGTGGTGAGTATCCATAGTGGGCACCTGCACCCGATGGGGGTGGGTTTTGAAAAGGTCCACCCGATGCAAGTTGAGGGTGGGGGTGAGTGAAGAAAATATAAGGATGGGTCGAGTGATGGATGTAGTCCTCCCCGACCCACCACCGATACATTGTCATCCCTAGTCTGAACTAACTTTGGCCTTGAGTGTTCAACTTGGAAAGGGAAGAAAATTTTGGATGCTATTGCAGAGTCACAATAAATTTTTTCTTGTTCTTCTTCTCTCAAAATATTCATTATAGCAAATTTTGTCATTGTCCACCAAAATCATCTGCCCAAATTTTTGCTCGAACAACTTCCAATTGTTTTTCCATGGGCTCTTCAATTTTGATTAATTTCAGAATTTCCTTTGCAAAATTCTTTGTAATCATCATCTAAGTCTTGGAAGAAAATTTCCAATACAGGGTGAGATGAAATTTTTCTTTCAAATTTATTCTGAATTTTTTTCTCACATCTAGAATTATGGCTTCAAATGTATCAGATAAAAGTGAGGGAAAATATGGAGAATATTTTGGGAGTGGTGGAGAGTTAATAGAATTTACCAACCCATGTTTGATCAGTGACAAAATGGTAACTGGATAGTCTTTGTATTTGAAGGGTTTGAAATTTGGGATCAACATGTTTGCCTTTTTAATGGCAAAATCTAATTTGCAAAAACATTCTCACTCTTGATTTTCTGGGCAATTTGGATGTTGACTTTGACAAATTTTAAAAATATTATAAGAAAATTTTCAAGTGGTGGAAATTCCATTTTGTATAATTTGGTTGTTTATAATTTGGCCTAAGCACTCTTTTGAGGAGAAGAAGTGTCTTTAAATTTATTTTCTCAAAAGAAACAATGGGTTGTTTTGGTGGAGAAATTGGTTGATTTTTTGGTTTTTCGAGAATAAGTAAATCTTTTTCCTCTTGGAGAGTAAGTTTTTAGTACTTGTTCTCTTATGGCACGTTTGGTTCGCGGAATAAGCCTGGAATGGAATAGCATTCTAGTAATAAGCCTATTCCGTTATTTGGTAAAACCTCTTATCCCCAGGAACATTGGAATGACTTATTCCCCTTGCAAGGGGAATAGAGATTCCTAGGGCCCCCCTAGGTATTAGGCTATTCCTGAGTTCTCAGGAATAGCCTAATGTTGTTATTTTCAATTTTTACCCCATGGCGTTTTGGGGAAAGATCTTCCTTTTTTCAAATGACTCCTATATTATTAAAAAAAAAAAACTTGTAACTAAGAGCAATTAAAGCTCCTTCAGGCTCTTTATGACTTCCTCATCCTATTGTTAATTTCAAAAAAGAAGCAATGTTTCTCTTATATAAAGGAGCTCAAATGAGCTCCTCTTCCTGAGTTACCGATGTGGGATCAAAAACTTCCATTTATGTTTTAAAAAAATTATTTTATATATAATTTTGTTTTTGTTTTTATTATTATTATTATTATTATTATTATTATTATTATTATTATGTTTTTCTTATTATTGTTATTAATATTATTATAAGTTTTATTTTATTATTACATAATACTAATAATATTAGAATATGAATATTATTATTATTATTATTATTATTATTATTATTATTATTATTATTATTACATATTTTATAAGGGTTATTTATGTCTTTTAAAACATATTTCATTTCTATTCCTTAAACCAACCAAACACTATAATATAATTCCTAAAGTCTATTCCTTCCGCGAACCAACAATAGAATACAATTTCTATTCTATTCCTGGCATATTCCATTCCTTATGGAATAGCATTCCTATTACCTCAAAATTCATTCCGTGAACCAAACGTGCTGTTAAAGTGTTAGCAAAAGTTTTATTTGTCTTTCAAAAAAAAAAAAAAAAAGGTGTCAACAAAGGTTTTGGAGCCTTTCCCTAAGAGGTGTCTTAAATTGATTTTTCTCTGGAAATGTCTTTAATTTTGTTTGATCAAATTTGATTTTTTTTCATCTCTAGGGTCTGAAATTTGCTGGTGAGAGTCTCAAATTCTATGCTCAATGTCTCAAATTTTCCGCACAACTTAACAAAAAAGGTTAATCACACAATAATTTTCTAGATAATAAATTAGAGATTTTATTATCCTTTCTTTTTATATGTTCCCACTTAATTTTAAATCCTCTCTTAAGGACAAATTCTTTAAATTTCAACCACCTATTAGAGATTAGTTTTCTTTCATTTTTTGCATCAGCAAATTTAACAATTGATTCACAATCCGTTCTAATTGTAATTTGCTTTTTTGATAAAATAAATAATACAAAATTTTCAAGTACATAAATTATTGCAAGTAATTCAAAGTCCAAGGATGTCAAATATCATTTTTCCTTGAATGCTCTAGAAGTGTATCTACAAATTCTTTTTGTAGACTTTAAGCCAAAATCATTTAGTTTTTTAATTAAAATTCCTCCCCAACTCATTTTACTACCATCTGTTTCTATTATCAGATAATCTGATTCAAGAGGTAATGCTAAGGGTTCAACCGATGAGAACGTTGATTCTAGGATATATTTGATAATAGGAAAACTTATGAATATATACAGTAAGGGAATGAATAAATACAGTAAGAATCATTAACCAAATATTATCCTACCAAATATAACTCTAAAATATATTCATCTCTAATACTCCCCCTCAAGCTCAAGTGGGGTGACTAACAACATTGAGCTTGTCACGTAACCAAGTGAAACGCGGCCCAGGTAACGGTTTAGTGAAAATGTCCGCTAATTGATCCTTCGTGGAGATAAAATGAACCTGGAACTCCCCCTTTCCTACTTTGTCACGAACAAAATGATAGTCGATTTCAACATGTTTCGTGCGGGCGTGAAAAACAGGATTAGCACAAAGATAGGTAGCGCCGAGATTATCACACCACAGCCTAGGAGAAGACGTAACAGGTAAACCCAACTCACGCATCAACGACACAAGCCACGTAACTTCAGCCGAGACATCCGCCAACGCTTTGTATTCAGCCTCCGTAGAGGAACGAGCCACAGTCTTCTGCTTCCGACAAGACCAAGAAATCAAGTTCGAATTGAGATAAACCGCATAACCACTAGTGGACTTGCGATCCTCAGGAGATCCAACCCAATCAGAGTGACTAAAAGCATGCAAAGCATCTGAAGGAGACTTGCGTAAAGATAAGCCATAGTGTATGGTGCCCTTAACATACCGAAGGACCCGCTTTAACATAGCCCAATGAGACACAGTCGGGGAGTGCATATGTTGGCAGAGCCTATTAACCGCATAAGACAAATCCAGGTGAGTTACTGTCAAATACTGCAAAGCCCAAGCCAGACTCCTGTACTGCGATAGATCAGCATAAGGCTCAACATGATCAACATCCGACTGAGTGGTCGAGTGCAGCGTAACTACAGCCTTACAGTCCACCATACCTGCTCGTTTTAGAATGTCACTCATAAACCGACGCTGAGAAAGAAGCACACCATCACCAACGGCAATAGTTTCAATACCTAGAAAAAATGAGGGACCGCCCATATCACGCACCTTGAACACTGAAGACAGCCGTCGAACCAAGCCTAAAATGCACACCGAGTCACTTCCCATAATGAGAATATCATCGACGTAGACCAGAAGATAAACAGTGGTACCACTAGCCGAATACACAAACAAAGATACATCGGTCTTTGACGGTTGAAAACCAACAGACACCAAGAACTCGTGCAAACGAGTGAACCACGCACGAGGAGCCTGCTTGAGACCATACAACGAGTGTTGTAACAAACAGAGAAAATCTGGGTGCTCCTTATCTTCGTAACCCGGAGGTTGACGCATATAGACAGTTTCAGCTAACCGGCCATTAAGAAACGCATTATGGATATCCAGTTGCCGGATCACCCAACCCCGAGAATAAGCTAAAGATAGCAATAAACACACGGTGGTTGGCTTGACAACTGGACTAAAAGTTTCAAAGAAGTCCTAACCTGGCACTTGATTGAAGCCTTTCGCCACGAGACGGGCCTTGTAGCGCTCTACCGAACCATCAGCCTTCCGTTTCACACGAAAGACTCATTTACAACCAACCACATTAACACCAGCAGGAAGAGGAACAAGCCGCCAGGTCTGATTCTGCAGGAGGGCATTAAACTCAGCATCCATAGCTTCCCTCCACTCACTGTGTCGAACAGCCTGAGAGAAACACGATGGTTCGGAATTGGTAGGGTCTGGAGGAGTGACCTGAGACACCAAGGCACGCATATCAGCCGACCTTTGAGACCGTAGCGTCATTGAGTGCGAGCAAGGAAGACCACGCACACGCCGACGAGTGTGACGCACAACAACAGGTTGGCCGGGAGCACTGGCCAGAACACTCGGCACCAGTGGTGGAACAGAGGATGCCACAGACCGGGAAAAAGCAACCGCACCCCAAGGCATACTTCTGACAGCCGATACCAGACCACTGAGTGCGGGGCGCGCAAAAGGAAAATTCTACTCATCAAAACGCACATGTCTACACACAAAAATTTGGTTAGTGTTGAGATCCATGCACCTATAACCACAAAAGAACTCAAGGTACCCAAAAAACACACAGGGAGCCGACCGAAAGTCCATCTTGTGCCGATTGTAAGGACGCAAGTATGCATAACAAAGACAACCGAAAACTTTAAGGAAAGTGTATGACGGGGGAGACCGATGAACTTTGAAGTGTGGACTGACATGACCAAGGACAGGAGTAGGCATTTTATTAATTAGGTATACTGCAATTTCAAATGCAAACTCCCAAAAACGAGACGGGACCGAAGCCTGAGCCATCAAGGCAAGACCCGTCTCAACAATGTGCCTGTGCCTACGCTCCACACGCCCATTCTGCTCATGGGTGTAGGCACAGGAACGACGATGGACAATTCCCAACTGAACAAAGCGATTATGCAACGTTTGGTATTCACCCCCCAAATCAGTCTGAATAGATTTAATTTTGCACGAAAAAAGACGCTCTACCATGGTACGGAAACGTTCAAAACCAGCATATATATCAGACTTTTGACGTAGAGGATAAAACCACGTAAAGCGAGAATAGTCATCAATAAAAATAACGAAGTAACGCGAACCATTACTAGATAATAAAGGCGCAGGGCCCCAAATGTCTGAGTACAAAAGTTCAAGAACATGTGAACTAGATGAACTAACACGAGGAAGCGGAAAACGAGCCGACTTCCCTAATTGACAAGCAGAACATAAAAACTCACTAATACTAGAATTGGAAGTTGGACATGACTTCAGTATCTGACCGAGAACCCGCTGATGCGGGTGACCTAGCCTGTTGTGCCAAACGGAATGAGTGGCCCGCGCGGACAGTAATGCAGCAGGACCAGACTTGGACACTGGAAGAGAGTAGAGACCATCAGAACCTGTCCCCTTGAACAGAACCTCCTTGGTGACGAGATCCTTCACAAAAAAACAGGTAGGATGAAATTCAAAGAAGACACGATTATCACAGGCAAAACGTTGGACAGATAATAATGAGGCAGACAACTTTGGAACATGTAACACATTAGATAGTTTAAACGAACGACTAGGAGTAGAAATAGATGCATGACCAACACTATAAATTGGCAAACTTGTACCATTCCCGACGCGTAAGACGTCAGGACCAGTATAATCATCAGCAGTGGACAACACCCCAGAATCAGGAGTAGCGTGATTGGTTGCCCCAGTATCCGGGAACCAATTATGCGACCCAACTGTAGAAGAAGCATCCTGAGCAGAATAGGCAATGTGGCCTGAGGTCCAGAACCAGCATAACGCTGGTAGCATGCAACGGCGGTATGACCAATATTGCCGCAAATCTGACACCGCGGTGGAGACCGACGACCGCGACCACGACCACCGCGCTACCAGCGCCCGCGACCGCCGCCACGCACGAAACCGCCACCTCGACCTTCTCTGCCACGCCCACGTTGAGCCACCATGACCGCCGAAGTCACCTGCGTCATACTCATCTCCGCAGATAAATTCATTCGCCACTAGGAAATCGGACAGCTCAGCAAGTGTAACTGGTTCCTGCCTCGCTGTCAACGTGGCCACGAGCGGACGATACTTTGCACGAAGCCTTCGGAAAATGTATAGATTCTGATCATCAAGAGTCACCTCCTGGCCAGCCAACGCCAGGTCCTCCACGAGCACCTGCGCACGACCGAGGTAATCCGCCATGGATTCATCACCTTGCCGCAGACCTTGAAGCTGCCCCAGTAGCCGGAGAGTACGAGCACGTGTCGCTGACCCTAGGGATTGTTCCACGGTGAGCCACACCTGCCGGGAACTAGTTTTGCCGGCAGCAAAATGCATGACCTCGTCAGAAAGTGACGAGATCAGCATGGAGAGGATCGCTTGGTCTTAGCGAACCCAGGCGGCGACGGAGGGATCAATCGCAGCAAGTGTCGCCGGAGCGGAAGTGGACATTGCCGGCGGCGGCACCGTAGGCGTCGGACATGGCAGTGTGCCATCAACAAAGCCAAGTAAGCTTTAACCCTTCAAAAATGGCACTAGTTGAGTCCTCCAGAAGAGATAATTTCTTGACGTTAATTTGATGAAAATAAAATGGTGGGCAGAGGAGAGGTTATTGTTAGAATGAACAGGAATAGGGATCGCAACATCAGACACAGTCCGCTCAGAGGATACTCCGACAGCACTGTCATGGTTCTCAGCTATAAGAAAAAAAACCAAAGCTTTGATACCAGATGAGAACGTTAATTCTAGGATATATTTGATAATAGGAAAACTGATGAATATATACAGTAAGGGAATGAATAAATACAGTAAGAATCATTAACCAAATATTATCCTACCAAATATAACTCTAAAATATATTCATCTCTAATACAACCATTCAAGTAATTTAATCTTTTCTTTAATTTGTTGAATAATTTTAATTTCTTGATCATTAAATTTTCTTACTCCTTTACTTTGAGCTTTATTATATAAAGGAGTGGTTACTTTTGCTAAACTTTAGAAATAAGGCTTTACATAGTTTACCAATCCTAAAAAGGATTGCAATTGTTTTAATTCTTCTAGTTCATCAGGAAATTCCAAAAATTTTCTAGAGATATGTGGTTGTAATTTAATACTTCCTTCTCCAATTTCAGCTCCTAAGAAGAAAATATAATTTTTATGTATCTCCATTTTTCTTTTGGATACTATTAATCTATGTTTTCAAAAATTGTGAAAATTGTGTATAAATGTGCTTTGTGTTCATTTTCTGTTTTTGAAAAAATTAGAATGTCATCTATATAAATACAAGTAAAATTATAACAATCTTTAAAAATTTCATCCATCATTCTTTGAAAAATTTGTGGTGCATTTTTTAATCCAAATGGCATAACTAGCCATTCAAAATGTCCTAATGGACAAGAAAATGTTGTTCATTTACTTTTTGAATGCATTTTGATATGCCAAAAATCATATTTTAAATCAAATTTTGAAAACCAATTTTTTTCTTAAACTTTTTTAATTAAAGTATCCTTATCTGGAATACAATACCCATCTTTATAAGTATTGTCATTAAGTCTTCTATAATCAAAGACAATTCTAGATTCTCCTCTTTTTTTTTTTAAATTCTTTTTGGACAATAAAAGTAGGAGTTATGTGTCTATAAGTTGATTTTCTAATTATTCCTAGTTTCAATAATTGTTCACAAAATTATTTCTTTATTAATTGATCTAAATCATTATTTTTTAGTTTTCCTTTAAAATCATTTGTGTGAATTAAGTGTAAATTTAATTCAATTCATTCTTTTTAAAATTTAAATTCTTAATGGTCCTGTTTGGTAAATGGTTGTTGGCTGATTGGGTTGGCTGTTTGGGTTAGAATGAATGATTTGTTGATAATATTGGCTGATTGTAGAAAGTTGTTTGATAAATTAGCTGTTAGCTGATAGCTGTTTGGTATAATTTCTTTTCTCAAAAAGCTAATTGAAAAGGCTGCTTTGAGTAGCCTTTTGAATTTTAACATTTTGAAGTTACAAAAAGCTTATTAACCAAACAACTAATAGTGGTCAAATAAGCCAAAATTGGCTGATAGGCTGATTATTTATCAAACAGGGCCAATACTTTCTTCCATATAGTTAAAGAATTTTCTTCAATTTTTAAGACTTTACAACTACAGTTTCCTTTATCACCATAACATTTGCAATCTTCTAATTTTTTCTTTGATTATAAAATTTTGGGTTTCAAATTTAAAATTATAGATACTAAAGAACAATTTTTACTAAAAGTCAAATGATCTTTGTTTATGATTATTTGTCCATTATTGTGAAGAATAAAATCTAATCTCATAATTATGAGAATTTTATGATTATTTAAATTGTTAACCCAAATTTTTGGCCATTGAAATATCTCAGACCAATAATTACAATTTTTTTTTTTGAAATTTTACTTGTAAATTTCTTAGTTGTGAGTCTATATAGCAATGTTAGTTCCATCAAATTGTGTAGAAAAAAATATGTGGTACTTTAATTATTTTTTTATTTCTTCCGGCAAGATACCCAGATCTATGGTAGATGAGGTTGCCCCGGTGTCTACTAAGATTGGTAGAATACATGTTAATCCATGTATTATTATTTTTGTTGAAATTACAATTTCTAATAATTTTTCAGTGTTATATATTAGGGGCATGGGGCAGAACACGTTTCTATTCCCTTTGCATTGATTATATTTAATTCTTCTTGGGATAATTGTGTAAATTTAAAATTACTTTCTTCTGAAAATTGTTTTCCTTTTTTTATCATGTTTAATAATTTATCTAGTTTTTCTTCCAAAATATCTATTCTTTTTTCTAAATTATCAATTCTTGTTTCTAATTTATTAATTATGTTTTCAGGAATTTGTGATGTATGAGTTTGTTCTGAGTTTATATTATTTGGTATTTCAATTTCAAAATATTTTTACTTTGCCGCGAGAAAAGCAAGAAATTAAACGGAATAAACGGAGAGTATAGCTGTCGCCGCAAAAGTACAGTAATAGCAGTTACTGACGGCGAAATTACTCTGCAAACGCAAAACTCTGAGAGATTAAATGGAATGGCAACCGCGAGAAACAGAAGAATTGATTGCCCCGCAAGAAACGGAAGAATTGGAGTGTAATAGCAAAACCCTAGCAAATTTTACACATTAAAACTATCAAAAACAAAAACTCACCTGAGATTGTGAAGAAAATGCACCTTTGTCAAGAGAAAATTTGAAAATTAGATGAAAAGTGGAGGGGAACCATCTCTGCTGCTCGGACAAGTTCTACGCGAAGAACACAGAAAACGCAAAAAATGGAGCGAAAAATTGATAAAATGAATTAATAAAATTGGGCTAAAAAAGCCCATATCTGATTGTTAAATTTTTTTAAAGCCCAAACAGAACTAATCCATAAATTAAATATGACCCTAATTGTGTGACCCGACCCGTGAGACGGTCTCACACAAGTGTGACTCTTAATTAATTAACTACAAAATTTTGGATGGAAAAATGAAATAGAAGGATTTTACTTTTATATATAGTATAGATATAGTTTTTGACTTGTAATTTTTTTGTTAAATATTTTATGCATTATATTTTGACTTTTTTTTTATATAAATATTAATTCTTATTTTATATTTATATTTACACTTATATTATTATTATTATTATTATTATTATTATTATTATTATTATTATTATTATTCACTGTTGAAAATCTTTGATTTTCCAACGACTTTTCTGACCACCTAGAAAAATGGTCAGAAAATGTGACATTTTTTAATTTTTCGTCAAAGGATTATGGTGGTCGGAATTTTCGACCACCTTTACATAGTGGTCGGAAATGGTGGGAAAGTTTTTCAATCATTTTAAAATTTTAAGAGTGGTAGGAAATATCGACCACAAAATCAAGGTGGTAGGAAATCCTCTTTTTTTTTTTTTTTTTTTTTTTTTTTTTTTTTTTTTTTTTTTTTTTTTTT
>NC_044919.1:22281129-22427164 GCF_003576645.1 Ipomoea triloba | reverse complement strand
TTTTTTTTTTTTTTTTTTTTTTTTCTTCTTCTATTATTGTTGTTGTTTAATGGTATGAACAAGGTTGTAAAAATCGCTAGGCGCCCGATTTTTCTTATGTACATTATAAGGGGATTAAGAGCTTTTGAGAGTAAGGAGTACAGAGTCAACTACTCAAAGGCCACATGCTAGAAGAGGAGTCTGAACTCTGTTCTTAGTATCAACTACAAATGCGATAAAGTGAGAATGGAGGGGGAGAGGAGCAGAACGTCGCCAGAGCTCATCCTGTCGCCGCTGCTGCTTGGTTGAGGAGAGACCGAGAGAGGCAGAGGTTCAAGGTCGACGGCAATCAGCATCTGGCAAGTAGAGGTTCTGGGTTGCATGCTCCCTTCTTGGTAGTACACGATAGGATGAGCTCCAGCGAGCAGAGATTCTGGGCGAGCAGCTTTTGGGCTCCAATGGCGACGGCGAGCAGCATCTGCGCTCCATTCTGGGTGGTAGGCGACGACGAACAGATCTGGGCTTCGCTCTTTGTGGTATGCGACGGCGAACAGATCTGAGCTCCGTTCTTGGTGGTTGGCGACGGCGAGTAGATCTGAGCTCTGTTCTTGGTTGTAGATTGGCGACGGCGAGTAAATCTGGACTCCGAAGTGGTAGGCAACGGCGAGCAAATTTGATTATACGGCTGGCTATGCGATTATCTGAGCTTCGTTCTTATTTGAGATTTTTTTTTTTGGATTATACGGCCGCCTAGGTGGTCTAGGCGGCGCCTAGACCTCCTAGGCGGCCGGCTGCGGAGGAGGCCGATTCCGGCCTTCCTCGACGCGGCCGGGCGCCGCCTAGCGCCTATGCGCCGATTAATCGGCGCTTAGGCGCGATTTTTGCAACCTTGGGTATGAATACCACATAATTTATATTTTTATCATTAATTATTTCACTCATATTCTTTGTTTGTTTCAATTTTAATTTGCATTTCTTCAATTGACCACGACAAATAAAGTTTACTAGTAGTACGTTAACATGTTGTGATGTTCAATATAAATAACCAATTTAACATACCTTTGGGTAAATTAGGATCCAAGATGTTTCGAAACAATCAATTAGGGTGTGTTTGGTACCCCGTAAAATGACTTCTGGAAAATATTTTCCGAGTTTTCTGTGTTTGGCAACATCCGAAAAATGTGGTCAAGTGTTTTCCGTTGACCAAGGAAAATCAGTTCATTTTTCTGGAAAATGACTTACGAAATTTTTTTCCATAAGTCATTTTACGGAATCGCCAGAATAACTGTTTCGCATGTTTTCGACCAAAACCAAACCATATCACCCATGCCATGGACCAAGGAGGTGGGGAAACTGCCGAAAACCTTTGCTACATTTTTTTTTTATTTTTAATTTTTATATTTTTATAAATTATATTTTTTTATTAAATACCATTATTTTAATAACTATTATAATTTTTTATATTTTAAATAAAACAATTACAATGTTTAATTATATAATTCTATCCATTTTTTAGAAAATGAACCAAACACACAAAGACAGTTTTCCATAATACATCCAAACACTGGAAATGAAACTGTTTTCTGGAAAATGACTCATTTTCCAAAAGTCATTTTCCTGCTTTCCAAACGGACCCTTAATAATACATTACAATAAAAATGTACAAAGACAACTATTTTTTGCAACAATGTTGTCATTTATGTAGAAGTAGCGGTATTTGCGAACAGAACATTCGGCAAACTACTCGTGTTCGTATTCGGTAAACGTTCAGTTAATAAACGAACATAGTATGAACATGTGTAAGCTCGTTTGATAAGAGATCGTGAACAAGCTCGTTTGATAAGAGATCGTGAACAAGCTCGTTTGATAAGAGATTGTGAACAAGCTCGTTTGTGTTAGCTAATCCCGTATGTGTCACCAATAAGAAAATTTGTAAAAGGAACTAATCTCGGTACATAAGAATAATTAGACATCCCGTATTTACTACATCATATACAAATACATAAAATCATTTTCTAACTTCAACTCCTTAAAACCTTTATTCTAACTTATTACGTTAGCTGATTGTATTAGCTATTTACTGTTAACTGGTTGCCTGTAAAATGACCGATAAATATATTATTATTATTATTATTATTATTATTATTATTATTATTAGGTAAAACAGTGCTTTTGGCCCCTCAATTGTTTTAGTTTTAGACATTTAGTCCATCTCAATTGGTTTGAACAAATTTGATCCTTTAATTGTTCATAATAGATCACATTTGATCCCTTGATGTTATATAATTATTTTTTTTTTAATAATTTCTTTTCATGAAGGTTATATTTGTCCATTCTCTTTAACAATTCAACTTTCTTCTCTATCTTCTTAGTGAGTTGTCAAGAAGCCATAGCTTGGGTAAATGATTATGAGTTTATAATGCTAAAATTATATGAGTCTAAGCTCGAAACATGGAGAATGCTTCGGCCATGAGCAACAAAAAAAAGGAATTTGCACAAGAAAATGGTATACAGATAATAGATGCACTATTTGAAATAAAATGAATTTCGCCAGCTGAAGTAAATGCACTCATGCCAACCAAATTTTTTTTCGTTGCCTCACTCTTCATTGGCGCCACCGCTTCCGCTGCCGTCGCATCGCTTCTCGCCTCTGGCATCTATTCTGTTGAACATATAAAGACAGTGGGTACAAACATAAGAACTGGAATTGGGATACCTCCAAGGCACAAGATAACTAGATTACTAAACATTAGAAGAGTTGATAATTTCTGTAGTCATTATGAGGACCAATTTTTGTATAATTAGGGATAAAAAGAAATGGGGTCAACAATTCTTTCATCAAATTATAAAACAGCTATGCCTAAATCTATGATTGCTACTAGGATTGACAATGGAAAGGGAAAACTTAAGTGTGAGAAACAATAGATCCTTCTCCCTCAACTGCATTAGTAATGGGTTGCGCTCTTGGCTTTCTCAAACAATCTTCTTCATAGTTCTAGCAAAACCAGTTAAGAAGAATGAGAAGAAAGTTGAATTGTTGAAAGGAATGGACAAATATAACCTTCATGAAAAGAAATTATTAAAAAAAATAATTATACAACATCAAGGGATCAAATGTGATCTATTATGAACAACTAAAGGATCAAATTTGTTCAAATCAATTGAGAGGGACTAAATCTCTATAATTAAAACAGTTGAGGGGCCAAAAGTGCCATTTTCCCTTATTATTATTATTATTATTATTATTATTATTATTATTATTTTGTAAAGTTTAATATAATTTATAATTTATAATAATAATAGTCATCATCATAAATTATTTTTAATTATGAACATATAAATTTTATAATAATTTTATTTTGAAGTTGTTGTTGTTGTTGTTGTTGTTATTATTATTGATAGAAAACTCCTAGCGTAGGTACGGGTACGGTTGACCGTTTCGACCTCCCCGTATGAAGGGAGCGTCCGATCGAAGTTGAGAACAGTTTGCTCAGAACACCGTTCACGCAAGAAATCATGGACTACCCTTATCCCATCGACCTTCAAGTGCCGGGCAACAAAGAGCATAGTGTCCGAACAGACCCGGAGGACCATGTTAATTACTATTATGGGAATATGTTGATGATGGGGGTGTCAGATGTTGTGATGTGTCGTGCCTTCTACTCTACCCTCACGGGAAGAGCTGCGGAGTAGTTTAAATCTTTGGAACCCGGCTCTATATCGGGTTTCCCCGATCTAGCAAGGAAGTTCACCACCCGATTTGTTATGTCAAAAACTGCTAGAAAGCACTTTACGCATTTGGAATTTGCCAAACAGAGAGAATGTGAGCCTTTATCAGCCTTTATGGAAAGATGGAAAAACGCTATGTCGGAGATCGAACCTTTGGACGATCGGACTGCAATCAACTTGTTGTTGGCGTCCCTCCGAGCGGGGCCGCTATACCAAGTGATGGTATATAAAGGCGATTGGGTAGATGAGCCGGTCGGTAGGAAGAGAAAGCTAATAGAACACTGATGTCCTGGATATGCAAGGCTCGCTTTGACTCCTTCAGAGGTCGGTCGGTAGGAGAAGAAAGCCCATAAGGCGTCAATACCCTTGAAACATGCGAGGTCCGCCCCGACTCCTTGGGGGTCGGCCAGAAGAGGAGCTGGCCGATTGAGTGTATAAGGCCGTCGGCTGGTCTTCGACGGACTCCTAAGGATACTCGGTGAAGACGAAGGATCGAGAGAACCAACGAACAATCATGAGAGAACGACTATCATTATGAGCATTTAATGTCTTTTATGAGTTATTATTTGTATCATTGATTAGGAGATTAAGTGTGTAACCGACCAGGTGCGTGAGATATATAGCTATACGGGACCCTTTGAGAGGGAGGGAGATTCGAATGTGAGAGAGAGAGAGGCTAAGCCACTTAAAAGTTCATATCAAATATACTTGTTGTTCTTGTAATTTTCCGGTAGTGTTGGCCCGCCGGCCGATCGCCTGAAGATCGGGAAACCATCACTGGCGCCGTCCGTGGGGATCGAATAAAAGTGCCGCATCTCCGGTGAAGCAATGAGAGAGGCAAGTAAGGCAATCAGTGCGGGGGGACGACCTCGTTCCAACGACCTATGAGAGCAGTTGGGCCGGTCTAATGGCCGCCATTTGCGAGAACAACTAGCTCGACCTAACAATCAAGACTTAAGAGAACAAATATCAGGACATCCCAATGGAGCGCCCTCTGGCGGGGCCGATTTAAGAGAACAGCTGGGACGACAAAACGACCAAGACTTGAGGGAGCGTTTGAGCCGGCAGACCTCCCGGCATACCGGGGAATCCCGTCAAGGTACGATAAGTAACCGACCCCCACCCGGGGAGTTGGAACAAATTGTAGTTCAAGTCATCAATGAGGTTGAAAGACGAAGGCTTGAGAACTTCGGCACAAACAATCAGACCGATCCCGTTCGACCAACGGGAGAAGGGACTGCGAACCATCAAGTTACTGAGCAAGAAGGGCGTCACAGGGAGGATCACCTGGCTCCCCATCGAGAAGACGACAGGCGTCGGGAGGTAGCCCGGTCCGTTATGGATCGTTTAAGTGACCCCAGGGAAATCCGTTACGACCACCGCGCGGAAACCCGGATCGACCGAACGGCAATCGCCAAGAACGTCGAGCTGCGGCGGCTTGGCGGAGGGTACAGGCTGCTATATCGGAAAGTAGCGCGGAATCTCCTGCGGAACCTAAGTACCGCCGAAGTCAAATGGAAGGCTTCAAGCGAAGACTACAAAACCTACAGGATCAATTTGAAGGCAAGGTGAGGCCTTCCGCTGAGAATCTATTAACCTCCTCGCTCTTCGTGGATGAAATTATGGATTATCGGGCTCCCGCGGACCTAAAAATCCCGAAACATGCTACTTTCGATGGGACGGGGGATCCCCGAGAACATCTGGTCAGTTATCAAGCCAAAATGCAAGTCTTAAGGGTGGAAGAGCCACTTATGTGCAAGGCTTTTCTCCCTACTCTCAAGGGACTCGCCCAAAAATGGTTTTTGGCACTGCCAAGCCGTTCCATTCGGTGCTTCAATGATTTGGCCGACCAATTCCTTACTCATTACGCCGTAAACATCAAGCCGCAGCGCAATCTTACCCACCTGAGCGGGATCAGTCAAGATGAGGGAGAAGCTCTGAAGACGTATCTGGCTCGTTGGCAAAAGGAGGTACAAACTATCGAGGGGTTAGATGAGCAAGTGGCTATCACCTTTTTCATGGAGTCGCTCCGAGCGGGCAAACTGTTTATTGATCTTCACAATGATCGCCCAAAGACGTATGTGGAGGCTATCCAAAGAGCCAGTCGTCAGGCAGACACGGAAGAAGCTGTGAGACAAAAACGACAGCGAGAAGCTGCCGGGTCCAGCGCTAAGCGATCACGACCTGAATCCAGGAGTCGAACGGAACCTGAGCGCCCTAGTCGCACTGAGGTACGACGAGGATCTGAGAGGGTGGGGGCTCCGCCCCCTCGCCTTACCGTGGCCCAACCCGTGCATGAGGTAAAAGATACCTTACCTCCCCCTCCGCCTTTGAAACCTGGAGATCAGCCCGAGATCTTGCTTCCGGGAGGGGTCTCGTCGAAATACTGTCGATATCACCGATCGACTACACATACTACGGAGGAATGTTTTTACCTGCGTAAAGAAATAGAGGCCATGATACAGAAGGGTGTTCCACCTCCACCTAATCAATGGAGGCGGCATCCGCGTTCCGATAAAACCGATTCGCGCTCTGATCGAGGAAAACAACCCGCCTCTGAGGAAGAGGAGACTAATTGGAAGCACAAACCTGTTATCAACATGATAGTAGGAGAACCAGAAGGAGGGGATTCATCCGGTTCTCGGAAAGCTTGGGCTCGGCAACTGTATGTGGGGACCATCTACGGTCGGGACGACAGTCTAAAAAAGGTATGTTGAGAACCCATTTTGTTTACCGATGAGGACTTACCCCAAAGCCAACACCCCCATCGGGATGCTTTGGTTATTGCCATGGACGTCCATGGCACGGTAGTCCGAAGAGTCCTAGTGGACACAGGGAGTAGCGTGAACATCTTGTATTTAGAGGTGTTTGAGAGGCTGGGGCTACAAAGTAACAAGCTAAAACCTGTGAAAACACCTTTGGCCGGCTTTACCGGGGACTCAGTCGAGTCAGAGGGATCCATACGTTTGCTGGTTGAAATTGGGACCTTTCCCAACCTTCGAAGTATGGACATGGAATTTGTGGTAGTCGACCTATCCTGCTCTCATAATATGATTCTAGGGCGACCTGGATTAGAAGATCTGGGTGCTCTCATCTCCCTCGAGCATCTTTGTCTGAAATTCCGGATTCCCAATGGGATCGGAGTCGCTCGGTGCAACTAGAAGGCAGCTCGGGATTGTTATTTACAATCCTGCCGAGAGATTGGGAAAAAGGACCTGAGGATTCACGCTATCACTAGTCGGGAGGAACAGTTAAAGAGTTTTGACCGACCCAAGCCAGCGGTGGAACTAGAAGAAATTGAGATCGACCCGTCACGCCCTGAAAGACGGGTGAAGATCAGAGTGGGTTTGGATGAGAAAGTCAAACAAGAAATCATCCAGGAACTGCAAAAACATCAGAAGGTATTCGCGTGGGGCCTTGAAGACATGCCGGGAGTTGACTGGTCGGTCATTTGCCATCGATTGGCCGTCAACCCTAACCACAAACCGGTGATTCAGAAGAAAAGATACCTCTCGGCGGATCGACGAGAATTCGTTAAGAAGGAGGTGGAAACCCTGATGGCTGCGCAGCATATCCGTGAGGTAAAGTACCTGGACTGGCTTGCCAACGTGGTGCTCGTGCCGAAGCCTCCCGCTTGGCGAATGTGCGTGGATTACACAGATCTTAATCAAGCTTGCCCAAAAGATCCTTTCCCTTTACCAAGGATCGATCAGTTGGTGGACGAGACGGCCGGCTATGATTTATTGAGTTTCATGGACGCCTTCCAAGGCTATCATCAAATCTTCATGCACCCCGCTGACGAGGAGAAGACTGCTTTCATTACTCCAGATGGGGTATACTGCTACCGGGTAATGCCTTTTGGGTTAAAAAATACCGGGGCCACCTATACCCGAATGGTAGGACGATTGTTCAGGGACTTACTGGGGAAGTCTATGGCAGCCTATGTAGATGACATGCTTGTGAAAAGCAAAGACGAGAGAACCCATGCAGGGGATTTAGCAGCCACCTTTGCCATAATGGAAAAATACAATCTGCGTTTGAACCCGAAAAAGTGCGCCTTCGCGGTGCGAGGAGGAAAGTTCCTTGGTTACATGGTCACTCGGAAAGGAATCGAGCCTAACCCTGAAAAGGTGAAGGCTATACTTGATATGCAACCTCCTGGGACCTTGAAAGAGTTACAAAGGTTAACTAGACGACTCGCGGCTTTAAACAGGTTCCTGTCCAAATCAGCAGACCGGGCCTTACCTTTTTTCGAAGCTATGAAGAAGAGGGAAGGATTTCGCTGGACGGAAGAATGCCAAAAGTTGTTTGACGAGTTAAAAGATTACCTACAGACTCCGCCACTACTATCTACCCCGAAGGAAGGGGAAGTGTTATTCCTTTATCTGGCCGCTTCTCAAAAAGCTGTCAGTTCTGTGTTAATCCGAGAGGAAGAGCGAGTGCAGCATCTGGTTTATTTGTCATTCGAGCTTTAAAAGCTTCAGAAATTCGCTATACCCCCTTGGAAAAGGTGGTGTACGCTCTGGTGATCACAGCCCGGAAGCTGGTACCGTTCGTCCAGGCTCATCCCATCCGAGTCTTAACCGATCAGCCTCTGGCAGGTGTTCTGCGAAACCCCAACTCTTCGGGGAGTTTGGTAAAGTGGGCCGTAGAGCTCACCCAATATGCGATTGAGTATCACCCTCGCCCCTCGGTGAAAGGCCAAGCCTTGGTAGATTTTATAGTAGAATGCACCGCTCAGAGTCCTGAACCCAACGCCAAGGCCCCTGAGGAAGGGGATTGGTGGGAAATGCACGCCGATGGAGCCGTTAGTCAACACCATTGCGGAGGTGGAATCATGTTGACGACTCCTGAAGGTTTCCGCTTATACTATTCATTAACGTACGAGTTCAGAGCCTCGAATAATGAAGCTGAGTATGAGGCCGTGATCGGAGGATTGTGGATGGCCAGAGCCCTTAAAGTTCAGAGGATCCGGATAAAGACTGACTCCCGCTTAGTGGTCGGACAAGTAACCGGAACATGTGAGGCGAAGAATGAAAGACTCGAACGGTATAAAAAAGTCACTGAGGGACTTTTGGGTGAATTTGAAGCTTATGAGTTAGAGCACGTGCCCCGCGCTGAGAACACAGAGGCCGATATTCTGTCCAAAATGGCCTTAGGAGGAATACCGGATCATCTCATCAGAATCTGTCAGAATGAACGAGTCTCGCTACCCAGCATAGAACCAAAAGTCGTTCCAGAAGACGTTTGTATCACAGAGGAACTGGACCCTGAGGAACATCCAGAAGTATTTTGGATGGAGGAAATTCGTAGGTATAAGGAAAAAGGGGACCTCCCTGACGATCCGGCCGAAGCAGCGAAAATCCAGAGACGATCCCCTGCATATGTGTTGATAGACGGTCACATGTACAAGAAGTCCTTCGGAGGACCATTGCTAAGGTGTTTGTTCCCTTCTGAGGCGAACTAAGTTATGGAGGAGGCACATTGAGGAATTTGTTCAGCCCATCAAGGGGCCCATACGCTAGCCCGCAAGATAGTGTTACAAGGATATTATTGGCCCACCATGGTCAAGGACTGTATCAACCGAGTCGCTAGATGTGCGATATGCTAGTCTTTCGCCAAGAAAGACACTCGGCTGGCCTCTTTTTATACTCCGATTACAGTAGCTATTCCCTTTGCCAAATGGGCAATTGATATCGTTGGGCCGTTGCTCCAGGCACCTGGACGGCTGCGATTTTGTGTGGTGGCTGTGGATTATTTCACCAAATGGGTAGAAGCCGAGCCCTTGGCAACTATCACTGAGTTTCAATGCCGCAAGTTCCTTTGGAGGAAGGTCATTTGTCGATTTGGGCTCCTAGAGCACCTAGTTAGTGACAATGGAAGACAGTTCGATTGCTGGCCCTTTAGAGACTTTTGCCAACAATACGGAATACGACACACCAGGGTCTCCGTAGCTTACCCCCAGGTCAATGGTCAAGTCGAGAATGTTAATCGAACCATTGTGGATGGTATCCGAAGAAAGTTAAATGACCTGGGAGGGACCTGGGTTGATGAGTTAGATCGAGTCCTATGGGCGTATCGCACGACTCCTCGGAGAGCAACCGGGGAGACCCCATTCTCTCTGACTTATGGCTTTGAAGCCAAGGTACCCGCCGAGATTACCACCCCAACCCTTCGGGTGTTACAGTACAACGACGATGAAAATGAAGAAAATCTGCAAATAGAGAAAAACTTCCTTGAGGAAAGGAGGGACGCGGCGTATGGACGAATGGCCGAATATCAGCAGTCGGTCAAATGCTATTATGATAAAAGAGTAAAGGAGAAGAAGTTTCAGGAGGGAGATCTGGTCTTAAGAGACCGGGACGCTAGCCAACCTAATCAAGGTGGGAAATTTGCAATCAAATGGGAAGGTCCTTACCGAATCAGAGAGGTCATTCACCCGGGAACATATCGTTTGGAGACCCCGGAAGGGCAGGCTGTGGAAAGGAAATGGAATGCGGTGCACCTGAAGAAATTCTTTCAGTAGAAGGTTAGGCTTTTAAAAGATTGTAATGAAAATCACGAATTTTAATAGAGTGATCACTTTTTGCGACATCTTGTTTTAAGGAAACATATGAGTCTGGCAGTCTGTCTGCCTTTGAGTGAGTTAGGTTGAGATAACCTAGGTCTCATTTCGATCCTCGGATCCTTATGAGTCTGGCAGTCTGTCTGCCTTTGAGTGAGTTAGGTTGAGATAACCTAAGTCTCATTTCGATCCTCGGATCCTTATGAGTCTGGCAGTCTGTCTGCCTTTGAGTGAGTTAGGTTGGGATAACCTAAGTCTCATTTCGATCCTCAGATCCTTATGAGTCTGGTAGTCTGTCTGCCTTTGAGTGAGTTAGGTTGGGATAACCTAAGTCTCATTTCGATCCTCAGATCCTTATGAGTCTGGTAGTCTGTCTGCCTTTGAGTGAGTTAGGTTGGGATAACCTAAGTCTCATTTCGATCCTCAGATCCTTATGAGTCTGGTAGTCTGTCTGCCTTTGAGTGAGTTAGGTTGGGATAACCTAAGTCTCATTTCGATCCTCAGATCCTTATGAGTCTGGTAGTCTGTCTGCCTTTGAGTGAGTTAGGTTGGGATAACCTAAGTCTCATTTCGATCCTCAGATCCTTATGAGTCTGGTAGTCTGTCTGCCTTTGAGTGAGTTAGGTTGGGATAACCTAAGTCTCATTTCGATCCTCAGATCCTTATGAGTCTGGTAGTCTGTCTGCCTTTGAGTGAGTTAGGTTGGGATAACCTAAGTCTCATTTCGATCCTCGGATCCTTATGAGTCTGGCAGTCTGTCTGCCTTTGAGTGAGTTAGGTTGAGATAACCTAAGTCTCATTTCGATCCTCAGATCCTTATGAGTCTGGTAGTCTGTCTGCCTTTGAGTGAGTTAGGTTGAGATAACCTAAGTCTCATTTCGATCCTCGGATCCTTATGAGTCTGGTAGACTATCTGCCCTTGAATAAAATAAGGTTGAGAAAACCTGTCGGATGAGTCCTCGACTGAGGGACTCGGAATATATGAGTTTGGCGGTTGTCTGCCTTTAATAAGGTTGAGAAAACCTGACGGATGAGTCCTCGACTGAGGGACTCGGAATATATGAGTTTGGCGGTTGTCTGCCTTTAATAAGGTTGAGAAAACCTGTCGGATGAGTCCTCGACTGAGGGACTCGGAATATATGAGTTTGGCGGTCGTTAGCCTTTAAGAAGGTTGAGAAAACCTGTTAGATGAGACTTGGCGTACAGCCAGGGCCAGCGAATTGCCGGGTGAAAGTAAAAGTAAAGAAAGACAGAGTAAAGCCAAAACAATCAGACGAAAAGGAAAGGCAATTGTTTGTTCAAAACATAAAAGGCCTAAGGCAGTCAAAAAAGGCCCCTCTACAAAAAGTTCCAATAAAACAAAGTGCAGCGAATATTTTTTAAACCCCCGAGTTACCACCAGCTGTCTCCCCCTCCGTTGAGCCAGTAGGGGGAGGGTCGTTGGTGCTTCCTTGAAGGTGAGAGCGTCGTACTAAGTCACCTTCCGCCGGCTCCTCCTCCTCCGATATGTTGAGCATTGAAGGCACGGGATTGCGATCCATTCCCGCCAGAGCAGTCAAATTGGCAGCAGAATTTAGATATGAGGGATCCATCAGAATTTGCCCGCCACTTGAGTTCTCCGGAGTGACCCTGTCGGTTTCTCTGGCCCCCTGTTGACGTGCGGGGGTAGCAGGAATGCGAGAAGGAAGCTCGGCTAACTGTGCTGGAAGGCCCCATTTTTCTGGGTCGAAAGTCGGATCTCTCTCCAAAAGAACCGGGTAGATGTCACGTTGCATGTCCAAGGACCCCATGTGATAGTCCTCCTCTCCTAGATCCGTCAGATAGGCTCGACCTTCATCAGAACTTAGCCACTCCATGGCCAGCAGCCTTAACCTCGAACGAACGTTGGCCAGCACATCCTCTTCGAAGGCTCGGGAAGACTTATAAGTAGCCACGGCTAAATCCGTAGCGTCAGCACTCTTCTTCTTCTCCGCCTCGAGCTCCGACTCTAGTTGACCTACCCGGAGTGCCGAGTCATCCAGCTCTTTCTCCCGTTTGTGAAGGTCGGCCCTTAGAGTCGGCACTAGCTCCGCATCCGCCAGGAGTGGACTCATTCTCTTCCGCATTTCAGACTGGACAGCAAGAGCCTGCCAAGTGATAAAAAAAAAGGAGAAATGAGGAGTGCAATATGAAATCTATGCGAGAACTTGACATAAGTATAGCTTACCCGATACAAGTAACGGGAAACGCCTTCGAAGACCTTCTCGGAAGGATGACTCTCGTAGTGAGCTGCGTCCTTGGGAAGGATAACATTATCCAGCCACTCATGCACTGGAAAAGCACCTTGAACAATGCCATCATCGGCATCAATTTCAAGACCGACAGCCACTCTTTTGGCTGATGGGGTTGACAGAGAAGGCCCGGCCGGGCGTTTTAGGCCAGAAGTGGAGGCAGGAGGAGGTATGGCCCGACGAGCCTGGCGACCGCGTGGTGGCTCCGCGGAACGAGTGGGGGAGTCGTGAACAACAATCGGGTTGGAGGAGGCAGCGCGGCTCCGAGAGCGTTCCTTCAAAGTAGCATGGCGGCTAGACATTTCGGACGTGAGAGAGGGGGTGTTAGAGTCGCCGGAAAGGGTTTCGTCACCTGCTTCTTCACCTTCTTCCTCTGCTTCTTCCTCCTCCTCAGGATCTACAAAACAGTGTATTAAAAAGGTAAGCTATAAAGAGAGAATTTTAAAAAGGAATGACTCATCACCTGGAAGGGCTGCCCCGGCAAGAAGAAGTCCAGCCGCCTTAAGGGCCTTTAGGCTCGACCATACGCTGACTTGAAGTTCGCCCAAGTCTTTCAAAACTTTCATCCCATCAGTCGTTTTTTGGTCAGGAGGAGGTTTTTTGAGGCATTTGAAAAAAGAGGAGTTCTAGGTCAAGGGGAAGTCAAAAGCCGGATGAGAGGAGGATGGTCGTACAAATAAGAAAAGGGGTTTCCACCCTTTGAGAGAGTCGACCAGTCCGTCAAAAATTTTAGAGCCGCATCGCTGTGAAATTTGGACATAGCCCGGCGAGTTGGACCCGACTCTATTGACCAGGTAGAGTTGTAGGAATAGATTGATCGTTGGATCAATCTCAAGTTTTATGCAAATCGTTTGGAAGCAAGTGAGGAGGCGGTGGGAGTTCGGAACAAGCTGACCAGGAGATAAAGCAAAGAAGCGAAAAAAGAGAGAAGCAAACGGACTCATGGGGACTCGGAACCCGTGACGAATAGACTGGAGATGCACCCTGACGTACCCACCGGGAGGGGGTTCGGACACATGAAGTTCACGAGGGGCATAGATTTCTGCCGCTAGGCCCAATAAATCTTGGGCCTCTTCTAGTTCACGGGCCGAAATTTTAGAATGAAGGCCCGCGGGACGGCCGATGTCCTCTAATTGGCCTGAAGGCCTTTGGAGGTCAGTGGGTAACGCCGCAATGGCCTGAATGGGCTCTGGGTTTAGAGCAGCGGAAGAAGAGGCGCCCTGTGTGTAACACCCCGAAATTTTGTAAGTATTTTTGAGAAAATATTATTATTATTTTCGAAATATTCATGTTTTATTGTTGTCCAAAAGAATTTTTGGAAATTATTATTTATTACAAAATATATATTTTGGAACGTATATGTATATATTTATTTATTTCAAAAATAATCAATAAGAATTGGTTTGACTTGCTGGACAAAACTTTAACTTTTTGTGAGAAGTCTTGGTTTTGAATCTAGGCAACAATTAATTTACTTTCAAAGCCTATTATATTGCTCTTCGTATATAGTTATATAATTTTGTTGCTAAAAATTCTTGAAAGATGAAATGGCTTGGTGGTTTGGGATTTGAGCTTTGGGCTTTGGACAGGAGTTCAACTCTTGTTAGTCGCAGAATGGTTACTGATTTTTGGTTCAGCAGAGAAAAAAGAAAAAAATATAAGAGACCAAGATGGATAAGGAAAATTGAGGAGTGAGACGCCGGAAAAAGAGGAAAGAAAAAGGGAAAAGGGCGTGAATTGGGGGGGTGGTTATAATATTATTAATAGCCTGATTTGATGGAGGTGTTATAATTAATAATAATATAAATAATAATAGTAAACCGTGTGTGTTGTGTGTATGTATTAGGTAGATTAGATATATTTATATTCATAAGGGAGGTGCGTAGCTTTGGAGTTAGGGGGAAAGCTCACAATTTTCATTCTGCTTTTTGGCCGAGAAAAAAAAAGAGAGAGAAGAAAGGGAAAGGAAGAGAAAAGATAGAAGGATTGTCAACTTGTGTTGTGGTTATTAGGTAAGATTTATGTCCATTCAAATTTTATTTACCGTAATTAAATTATTTAATATGTGCTTATGTGATATTATATTACTATTATTATAGAAATTGTTAAATATTTGTGAGAACATATTATTTGTACATTTGATTTATGGTGGGAGTATGATGATTAGTAAGAATCTGTGTAAAAGAATTGTTAGAGATTGAAATATGGGTTTACTGATGATGATGGTGTGAAGATGATTTAAGTAATGAAAATAGTTTGATGAGGATACTCATGGAGATAATGCTTAAGTGATAATGATTAAATAATGTGAGTAAGTGGGTTTGTGGTTTTATGCCTTGCCCTTACCCCTTATGCGTTTTAGACTATGACTGAAACATGATTTTTTTTCTCTTGTGTGGATTGATCGAATCATGGTTGTCTTACATAAATTCTTGAAGCATGTATTACCTTTATAGTACAAGTTATCTCTTGTGGTAGAGATTATGGTATTTGAGAGTATTAATGAACAATTGTACTTAAAATCTTGAATATATACATATATATTAATTCTTGTGTGTATGGATATATAAGTATATATTATATATATAAAGTATATGTGTAGTACGTACGTAGGTTTTATAAAAAAAAATAATAACAGTAAATATATGATTATATGTAAAGAACCTTAACTAAGTACGTATGCTTATGATTATTATTAGTTTATGGGTATATATATATGTATAAGCATTACATTTAATTTCTTATTGAATGTACATAATTTATTACTCGAGTTAGTATTGTCAATTAGTATAAATTTTCTATGTATCACAATTAGTATATGAATATGTTTGATTAGTAAGGTTATGATATGTACGTACGTTATTTTATTAGTAATAACAATACTAATAATAATAACAAAATTTATTATTTTGTTTCATTGTTAAATGCCGTACGAAGTTTTATAAAAAAAATAAAATAATAATAATCATTATTTGTTTTTACTTGAATAAGTGGCGTACGAATTATGTATGCATATGTACATTCCTTACAAATTTAAATTTTACTTATATGTTGTGTGTACATAGGACTCCTCCTTATTATGTAGAACGCATGTTAGTGACAAATGAAAAAAATTGACCAAAATGTAGATTTTGGACTCTTGGTTGCGAAATGAGTTTTATTGAGCTTTTCAAGGAAAAGAATTAGCCTAATTGTATTTTGGAAGAAAACCTCATTTTTGAGAGATTGGATGTACAATGCAAGTAATGATTAATTTTACAAATATTATTTTTCTATCAAATTTATGAACAACCTTTTATGCTAAGTCTTGATTTCAAAACTTATGGAAATATTATGAGGTGTAATCTATATTAAGAACTCAAGTTTGGAATTTTTGATAAATTGATTTTGGTTAATAGATTTTGAGAGCCTAAGGGCTAAATTTTATTACATAAAATATTTTGTAAACTTATGGAAGATATGTGACTTGGAAATTGTGGAGTATTCAATTGTATGCTGGATACTAGGGCTATGCCCAGTTGTGGAGTGGTTAGGGTAATCCTACCACTAGGGTTCATACCCTATTTTGAGGAGTATTCGGTAGGAACAATCCCCGGATACTAGGGCATTTATTGTCCTGTTGATTTGAGGAGTGGTTAGGTTATGCCTTCCACTAGGGTCTACGTACCTTGTTTTGAGGAGTATTCGGTAGGAAAAATCCCCGAATACTAGGACTAGTAACTTCCCGGTGAGGCTTGGAATCCTCACTCGGGGGTGTGCACACTTAAGGTTAGAGTCCTGTTTCCATTAGAAATGGGAAATATGTGGAGTGTTCGGATGTGTGGAAAGCACCGTTCACTAGGGCCTAAGAATAAAGGACCCTGTCCCATTTATGTGTGATTGATGTGCTTCCATATGTATTTTTTTTATAGTGTGCAAGTATGGCACAAAGTTAAATTTTTAAGAAATTTGAGAATATGACTTTTTGAAAAGTATACTATGGTAAATAAAGGATTGAATCCTATTATGAAAATGGAAAAAATGTTGATATTATGGAATTTGATGTGGAGTTAAATAATTATTTATGTGAGTGAATTAGTATTTGAATCCTATTATTTATGAAAATGATAAGTTGTGAATGTATAGTATTTTATGAGGAATTAAATGATTATTTGATTATTATTTATTATGAAATGTTATATGAAATTAGAATCCACGATAAATTGATTGATTTGAGAATTAGTATATTCTAATGGACTAAAAATGATTATGTGGTTGAGTATAAAATATTCTATGGGGTTAATATGGAATTATGTGCTCCAAAGTGCTATGTGCTATGTGAAAAATGATTTACGGGGTGGAGTAAGTCTTACTAGCCGTCGTGCTGACTTTGTTTTCCCCCTTAGTTATTATTGCAGGTGATGATTGCATGATAATTTGGAGCATTGGCATGAGAGTGATTCACGTTAGATTTTTTTTTATAAAGGTTGTAATTAAATCCATAGAATTCATCTTGTATTAGTAATCGGTAGTAAGTTAGTTTAGCCTGTGCGTTTGAGTATGAGATACTTGAACGTGGCATAACGCCCCCTTTTTCCTTTCTTGTTGTAGAAAGCTTCCGCTATTGTAAAAGTTATTTGTAAATAAAAAAAAATTAAATTACCCGTATTTTCTTATGTGGAAAAAGTGGGGTGTTACACTGTGCGCTCAATGAGGTCAAATTGTTGGGGTTTATCGTAACCCCAGTGCGGTTGGGAGTAGAAGACATAATGGAAAGCAAATACAAAGAAACCTACCTGGCAGACTCGGAGGCAAAGAAAGAGAGTTCAAGAGAAGGGACGATAGGGCGGAGGTCTAATTTGCAGGTCGCCGGAAATTGGTCAGAGGGTTGAGCGGAAAATCGAAGTCACGCTGGAGATCCGATAACGCCTTTTGCTTGGGGAAGAAAGTAAAACAGTGAAAAGTAAAAGGGGGACGGTGAATCTCGGTATTTATAGGCAAGGGTGATAAAAGGAGATGATGACACGTGGAGGGTGAGATTTAATGACCTGACATCGAAGAGACGTGAAACGTACGCGGGAAGTTATTTCTTTCGGTAATCACAATCGGCACGAAGTGTAAAAGGTGACGACGTTCAAATAATCCGTAATCCAATAATGGGATTTCAAAGGTTAAACCGGAGGCCCGAAAATGGAGTCGGCACTCGGTCAACTGTGCCTCCCTGAGAAGGGAGTGTGAGAAGAAATCATAAGGTTGGTGTTTTGGTTGGTTCGGAGGCCTGAAAATGGAGTCGGCACTCGGTCCACCGTGCCTCCCTGAAAAGAGAGTGTGAAAAGAAGTCATAAGGAGGGTGTTCTGGTTAGGCCGGAATCCTGAATATGGAGTTGGCACTCGGTCAACCGTGCCTCCCTAAAAAGGGAGTGTGAGAAGAAGTCATAAGGTTGGTGTTTTGGTTGGTCCGGAAGCCTGAAAATGGAGTCGGCACTCGGTCAACCGTGCCTCCCTGAAAAGGGAGTGTGAAAAGAAATCATAAGGATGGTGTTCTGGTTAGGCCGGAGTCCTGAAAACGGAGTCGGCACTTAGTCAACCGTGCCTCCCTGAAAAGGGAGTGTGAAAAGAAGTCATAAGGATGGTGTCCTGGTTAGGCCGGAGTCCTGAAAATGGAGTCGGCACTCGGTCAACCGTGCCTCCCTGAAAAGGGAGTGTGAGAAGAAGTCATAAGGTTGTTGTTTTGGTTGGTCCGGAGGCCTGAAAATGGAGTCGGCACTCGGTCCACCGTGTCTCCCTGAAAAGGGAGTGTGAAAAGAAGTCATAAGGATGGTGTTTTGGTTAGGCCGGAGTCCTGAAAATGGAGTCGGCACTCGGTCAACCGTGCCTCCCTGAAAAGGGAGTGTGAAAAGAAGTCATAAGGATGGTGTTTTGGTTAGGCCGGAGTCCTGAAAATGGAGTCGGCACTCGGTCAACCGTGCCTCCCTGAAAAGGGAGTGTGAGAAGAAGTCATAAGGATGGTGTTTTGGTTGGTCCGGAGTCCTGAAAACGGAGTCGGCACTCAGTCAACCGTGCCTCCCTGAAAAGGGAGTGTGAAAAGAAGTCATAAGGATGGTGTTTTGGTTGGTCCGGAGGCCTGAAAATGGAGTCGGCACTCGGTCAACCGTGCCTCCCTGAAAAGGGAGTGTGAGAAGAAGTCATAAAGTGGTTGTGATAGTTAGTCAAAGAAAGGAGTCAGTGCTCGGCTAATCGTGCCTCCTGGAGAAAAGCGCGAAAGAAAGACATGAAAAGAGTGACGTTATACGCGAAAGAGCCATTTATTCATTAAAGCTTAGCCGAAAATACAAAATAGCCCTATATGGCCTAGCATGCCTACGGTTATGGCTGCATAGAGACTTTCGGTTGGTGGGAGGTCAAGCTGAGGCAGTAGGGGAATCGGCAGAAATCACGGATGGCGTCTGAGAAGGAGGGGACGACGGATCAACCTCAAAAGCAGCTGAGGGAGTAATTGGGAAGACTGTGTCCGGAGTCGCTGGGGAAGCTGGTGGGGTATTCCCTAAGGAATCATCAGCCATGAATTCCGTTAAGAATTCCAAGTAGTCAGAATCGTAGTTGGGGTTAAGTGGAGAGCCTACTTCAATTTCAGGAGGTGGTGGGGCCGCCACTTCCTTTTCCTCATCGGAAGGAATGAGAAGAGGGTCTTCATGGGTGTCCCCCACTTCATGACCGCCGTGCGCAATTTTCCGTTGGCGGAGCATTTCTTGCCGGGCCTGCTCGGCCAAGCGTAGGGAACGTCGTGAAGGAGGACTGGCGGCGTCTTTTTTCTTCATTATGATCAGCAAAGGAGGGTGTGCCCTTTCGAAAAGGGGAAGATATTTATAGCAGAAGGGAACGAGTTAAAGAAACAAGGGCAAAAGGGATAAAGATAAAAAAGGACGGCTGTCAGAATAAGGAAGGTTCTAACACACAGATTCGGTGAAAATCTCTTGGTAATCGAGTAAAATCAGGGATTTTAATTGAAGTTGACAGGAGAAAAGATATGACAGAGATACGGATCCACTTTGTCAGGAGATGTACTTTCCTAGGCTTCGGTTCCTTAAACCAAGGAAAGTGAGGGACTAGATGATGGTATATAAAGGCGACTGGGTAGATGAGCCGGTCGGTAGGAAGAGAAAGCTAATAGAACACTGATGTCCTGGATATGCAAGGCTCGCTTTGACTCCTTCAGAGGTCGGTCGGTAGGAGAAGAAAGCCCATAAGGCGTCAATACCCTTGAAACATGCGAGGTCTGCCCCGACTCCTTGGGGGTCGGTCGGAAGAGGAGCTGGCCGACTGAGTGTATAAGGCCGTCGGCTGGTCTTCGACGGACTCCTAAGGACACTCGGTGAAGACGAAGGATCGAGAGAACCAACGGACAATCATGAGAGAACGGCTATCATTATGAGCATTTAATGTCTTTTATGAGCTATTATTTGTATCATTGATTAGGAGATTAAGTGTGTAACCGACCAGGTGCGTGAGATATATAGCTATACGGGACCCTTTGAGAGGGGGGAGATTCGAATGTGTGAGAGAGAGAGGCTAAGCCACTTAAGAGTTCATATCAAATATACTTGTTCTTGTAATTTTCCGGTAGTGTTGGCCCGCCGGCCGATCGCCTAAAGATCGGGAAACCATCACCAAGATCTTATTGTACGACCTCCAGATACGTACGATGAGGTTGTCAAGTGGATGGGTGACCACGCCACCGCCATGGAATGCCATGTTTTGAAGGGTTTGATAGAAGACTTGTTGAGATCAGGGGAGTTGGCTCAGTTCGCTGAGAAGAAGAAGAAGGGTCGTAGATCATGGAAAAAGTTTTTCAAGAAATCCAACAAAGACATGAAAGATAAAGGGCCAGATCAGGAGTGGGAACCCCGCCAGCAGGTTCGAAACAAGTAATCCACGTGATTTTTGGTGGGCCTGAAGGTGGTGATAACCCCGAAGAACGTCGAGCTTGGTCTCGGTTCGAAGCGGAGCCCTTAGCGAGGATCTCGGTAATAATACACCATTATTCTACACTCTCGCCTCCGTATTTAATAGTATCAATTATTATTATTATTATTATTATTATGCTACCAAAAAGAAAAAAAGAAAAAAGAATTGTGCCAAATTTTCACCCCAATTGTGTATTGTACTTTGTATTATTTATTTAAGTACTATTGACTCTATTATAATGTAGTATATGTCCAGCTATACCGCTGGACCCTCATGAATTTATAGCAATAATAAATTTTGAATTAGTATATAATTATAATAACAATATGTCAATTAGTATTGAATTGATTTTTAATCGAATTGCGTGATTTATAAATTAATTCATTTTATTTTTTAACATGGATATAATTGGGTGGTAATTATTTTAACCCAAAAAAAACATTAAAATTTAGGCGGTAATTTTTTTGGGTTGGCGCCTCTCGCCTAAATCCCTAACATCTACTCCGTATTATTCTTTCACGAATCATTACCCGACCAGAGAAGCTTTTTTGAATTGGATTCCAAAATGTGATGAAAAAAAAACGGCCAAACAAGAAAACACGGGCGTTTGTGAGGTGTTGTAGCAAAAAAGGTAACACTCCTCTTGAAGAGGAGTGTTAGCTTTTATTCATTAGATAATTACTGATGATTACTAATGATTACTCCGATGATTATTCCGTAGCTTTCAATCATTATTAGAATGATCAACTTTTATTTTAAAACATCAATGATTAGTTAGTTATTAATGCTAGCAATGATTAGTTATTAATGGTAGCAATGATTAGTTATTAATGATTAATTGATGATTAGATGGTTAATTGATTGGTTGTATGATTTTTTAATTATTTGGATTGATGATAATAAAATTATTATTTTGTCATACTTGTGCAATAATGACTATTGTGAGTTAAAGATAAGATAATAACGCTAAAACTTGTACGATAAATTTCGATTTTAAATTAATACAATTCAACATATTTAATATACATCTGTAAAATAAAATAAGGCACATGTTTCATCCAAAAATTTAGTGGTGTCCCCTGCAAGTTAAGTTAATGAAGTCTTGTTAAAAACAATAAATTCAATGGTAATATAAATTAGGGAAATTGCATATATGTTTGTACCTGGGATCGTAATGTCGCGAACCAGTTCCACACAATGTCAGGCGGTCGCACCTCGTTGATTGCCGTCGTGGTTGTTCTTGGACTGACTGAGGGAGAAACTCATCCATTGACGGTAATTGCAATTTCCTACCACCTTGATCGGATGATTCTCCTCTGTGAAAGTCCTGTATTGGGTGGCGCGAAGGCATATTGTTGTATGTAGGACATGCTTCATAATTATGCATGTGAGGTAGGGGTTGTTGATAGGATGACCCAGGTTGGGAGGGGTCGTACACTACACTCGCTGGGATCGTATAATTTGGATATTGAAATGAAGATGGAGCGAATGAAACAACCCCATATGGTGAGTACTCCCCAAACTGGGTAGTAGTAGGGGTACCATACGAACTACTAGTAGTATGGGTACCATACGAACTACTAGAAGGGCCCGACTCATCCTCGTCAAAAGAGGAACTCATTGTAACGGACAACAGATTGTCCCTCCTATCACAATCATCCATACCCTCATCCTCATCATCTTCCTCTTCATTAGCTTGACCGGCCCATGCATTTCCCTCAGCCTGGACGCCTGGATGCATAACACGGCCACGACCACGCCTACCGCCTTGTCCCGCACGCCCCCGCCGCTGCTCCCTATTGCGACGACAACCCTGAATCGATTCATCTAGGTTAGGTGCATTGTCAAGCATCTCATCAGGGACATGCTCTATATATGTGAAGGGGGTCGATTGTAACAAGTTGAAAACCTGTCCGGTCATGTTCACAACGGTTTCATTATTTTCACCATCATCAATTGAGCGCCTCCCGGTCATGCATCGTCATCTAATGCAACATTTTACAACAAAAGTAATTTTGTTGCATTACAGTGTGGCAATAGAAGTTTCAGTCGAAAATATGCACTTTTTAACATACATATTATCTTTCTTCTTAACATGTTACTATTGTCTCATTGTTACTAAATAACTAATAATTAATCATTACTAACTAAATATCAATTAATTATTAATAACTATTCATTATTAATATTAATAACTAATTATTTTTTAACATTAAAATGTAATAATCATTTGCTAATAATTGATTAATAATGATTGAAAACCTATCGTAATCATGTAAAGCTAGTAATCATTTGCTAATAATCATGGGGTGATTAATAATGATTGCAATAATAATTAAAACCTAAAATTGCTCTAGATGAGGAGAGTTATGCCCTAACCTACAACTCCAATAGTACACCCATGTTTGCCTTCTTTGCCGGTTTATTTTTTCGATAACATTTTGGAATTCAGTTTAAAAAATAGTCTCCGCGGAGAAAGCACCCTTCTTTCACGAATCAGTTTCATGCCTCCGCCTCCTTCTCTATTCTCTCAATGGTTTCGCCTCATTCCTAGATCTATTCTCTCAATCCCTTATTCCCTTAGAAGTCTAAACTCTGAAGAGTGAAGACCTCTGCTGTGCGACAAGTCGACGATGACGACGGGGGCATAGCAGCTCAGGTGGTCTGACGGGCGACAAAGACAACTAAGAGGGTGAGTATTTTCCGCGTTCTCTCTTGTCAAAATCTACGATACTCGAGTTTGAGCTTTATATTTGTAGGATTTAACCATTTCTGTATTGTGAGGAGTAGAGACCTGATACTCGGGAATAATATGATGGGGGGTAAGTGAAGCAAAACCTCATGGCTGGGATTGTAATTACTTGAAGCAATTTCTTCTGCATATTTTCTTATTTATCTAGAGATCTCGGGCGGATTGAGAGCAGCGGTAGTGCGGCATATGTTGTTCACATTGTACGTGTAACTTTAGTATCCTTTGCTTTCTATTTTAAAATGATGTTTATAAAACACCCAAGTCTGGCTACTGCTTTATTATTGTTGGTAGTTCTAGACTTCTGGTCAGGAGAGATATTTCACAGGAGCATATTGTGACGGTATGAATAAATCATTAATTTCCTATTAACTTGTATGAAATAGACCAAATAATTTAAATTTTCAATGAAACATGACCATTTTAATTTGCTTTCTTCAGTTTTTGTAGGTGTTTCCCACTATCTAAGCTTCTGCCAAGGTACGTAACTTAATTATTTTTTACTTTAAGATTCATAAATTTCAATATATTTTGCAGTTGAACAATTTGGAGCTTGCTACTAATCTTTTATGGTATTAGCTGTGTATGACTATTTTCTTCCTATGAAGTTAAGATGCTTGTGTTGTTTATCACATCAACAAAATGATTTAGTTTCATTCAAAATGTTATATTGCTTCTATCCTCCTTTTTACTTATGCTGACAGCTGATAATTCTTGTACTAGTATGATTTGCCTCCTATATTATGCTTGTTTTGCTTTCAGTATATTACTTTGGTACTTGTATTTTTTTTAAAAAAGAGTCTTAATTAATTAGTTCTGGAATTTTGAATTCTAATCTGAATTATGAGTTTGTCATTCTTGTCTTAATTAATTAATCTTCATTTTATGCCTGTTCAGTGTAGTTTTGAATTCTGATTTGAATTATGAGTTTGCTATTCTTGTTTTAGGTTTGAACCTCCCAATGCAATTGGAACAAGAATTCTTCCTTATATTTACTAATTATAATTTGTTTTTTTTTTTAAATTTTCACAGAAAGAATTTAACAATTAGAGCAAACTAACAAGGAGATTCTAGACCAAAGTAAGAAGATTATGAAGTTGTTACAAGGTATACATAGTGCACATCCTAAGTTGGTACAATTTGTTGCTTCTACCGCCGATAGCAATTAAAGTAGTGATGTTGGGCTAGATAATCTTAATGTGAAAGAGTAATCTCAATAGTTCAATTTTGAGTAGTTATTACTTTTTGAAATGTGAAGTAGCTATTAATTTTTGAAATGTAAAGTAGCTATTACTTTTGGACATGTGAAGCTAGATAATCAATAAATGTAATTAAAATTATTATTTTTTGGTGACTTTACATTGTTATTAAAGTATTATTTGTTTTAAAATTATTATTGCATGGCAGATAATATGCATTAAATTGAAATGTAAATATTTTTAATTTAATACCTTTTTTACCAGTTTTCGTGATTTCCGACCACAATTTGTAAGTGGTCGGAATGGAAAGACCACCACCAAATTGAAGTGGTATGGAATTTCCGACCACCTTCCGACCACGAGGTGGTCGGATATTCTGGACCACCGTTCGTAGTGGTCGGAATTTCCGACGCATGAATTTCCGCATCCCCATTTTGGTCGAAAAGGGTATTTTCGACCACTTTTAGGGTGTTTCATAATATTAATGCTAAACTTAATATTATGAAAATTTTGATTAAAAATAAATTCAGTCAAACCTCGTTAAATGAACTAGACAACCAAAATGGGACGGAGGTAGTACTTTATAACACAAATGAGTACTCAACACTTTAACATTCAAACACAATATTTAATAGCACAAGTATACTACTTTTAAACACAAATGAATACTCAACACTTTAACCATTAAACCTAATACTTTATAGCCTAAAACTAGTACTTTATAACACAAATGAATATTCAACACTTTAACAGTGAAACACAATATTTAATAGCACAAGTATACTACTTCTTAGCAAAATGAATACTCAACACTTAAAGGAAGAAGCAACAGTATACTACATTTTAATAGAGTCAATAGTATTCAAAACAAAAAAAGGAAGAAGCAAAGAGTAATAGGAAGTTACCTACGATGAACAGCAAGAAATTAACCCAATGAAGCAGAGATTAATAGGTAGAGTTGCTAGCGGCGAAATATGTCTGGCTGACAAAATCCGACTTACTGCATGCAAACACAACACTCCTTATTATAATGGAGAGCATCATGAGAGAAATTAAATATAAGAACTGTACAGTAATAGCAGTTACCTGACGGAATGGCGACCGCTGCGAGAAAAGCAAGAAATTAAACAGAATAAATGGAGAGTATAGTTGCCACCGTAATACAGTAATAGCAGTTACCGGCGGCGAAATTACTCTGTAACGCAAAACTCTGAGAGATTAATGGAATGGCGACCGCGAGAAACATAAGAATTGAGTGCGCCGCGAGAAACAGAAGAATTGGAGTGTAATAGCGAAACCATAACAAATTTCTCACATTAAAACTATCAAAAATTCACCTGAGATTGTGAAGAAAATGCACCTTTGTCAAGAGAAAATTTGAAAATTAGTTTAAAAGTAGAGGGGAATCGTCTCTACTGCTTGGACAAGTTCTACGTGAAGAACACAGGAAACGCGAAAATTGGAGCGAAAAATTGATAAAATTAATTAATAAAATTGGGCTAAAATAGCCCATATCTGATTGTTAATTTTTTTTAGCCAAACAGAACTAATCCATAAATTAAATATGACCCAAATTGTGTGACCCGACCCGTCTCACAGATTGAGACCCGTGAGACAGTCTCATACAAGTGTGACCCTTAATTAATTAACTACAAAATATTGCACGTGAAAATGAAATAGGATGATTTTACTTTTATATACAGTATAGATTTTGACTTGTATTTTTTTTTTGATAAATATTTTAGGCATTATATTTTGACTTATTTTATATTTATATTTACACTAATAATAATAATAATAATAATAATAATAATAATAATAATAATAATAATAATAATAATAATAGTAGAAGAGAGAAAGAGCCTAAATTCAACTATTAAACAAGCCTTAATTTTTTTTAGGATCATCCTGATTCTTAAATATGCTTCTAATAAAGCTTTATCATGAAAGCTGATAGCATAATTTATAAACTATGGGATGAGAAGATATATTTGTTTTGAGTAGAAGAGTATATGCCTAAAAGTACAAAATGTATAAATTCATATGTATGCTTTTTGTAATATGCATGCCATTATCAATATATTCAATCAGAAAATGAAGTAGTTGCCACAAATTTATGTTTGTGCCCTATGCTCCTGTGGTAGAACGCCATCATAAAACTAATTTTGGATCATTTTTGCAGTCATTCAGGGGATGACGGGCTGGATCATTCGCCATGAACCATTTTCCTAATGTTATTTATTAGAAAGAAAATTTGTATTTTTCTCCCTTAAGTTATAAGATAATTATAGAATTCGTTCATGAATGTTGGTCATACTCACTTTTCGTCCCTAAGTTATTATTGATGTTGCATTTTTCTTCATTTTGTGCTCAATTTTCGTTCCTGAATTATACTAAAATTGTAAATTTTGTCCCTAATATTTTATTAGTAAAGGGACGAAAAACGCAACGTCAATGATAATTTAAGGACGAAAAGTGAATATGATTAATACTTAGGGAAAATTTATATAATTACCCTATAATTTAGGGATGAAAAATGTAATTTTCCTTAATTAAAAAAAATAAATAAACTAAAATATTGCAGTTTCACATTTTAAAAAAATAAACAAACTAAAAGATTGCAGTTTCACATTTAAAAAAAAAAAACAGTTCCATTGCCGGGAATCAAACTCGGGTCTCTTTTACAGCCAGATATCCTAACCGCTGGACAACAACGGAACGCTAGCATAAATCATCTGTTCAATAATTTTAAATTATAAATATTGTAAAGCTATCGAAGCTAAGTTGCGGTGAACGTGGATCGAACACGTGACCTTCAGATCTTCAGTCTGACGCTCTCCCAACTGAGCTATCCCCGCAACCGTATGTATTTTTACATTTTAAATAAACAACATTATTACGTTCATTATAAACAAACCGATTTCATTTGAAGAACATACAACTAATCAACTACTCATAAAACACTACACCAAGCATCTCTTGTGCTGTGCATGATTCAATGATTGCCTCAAGCCAAACTGCCAACGCCAATCATCCTTTATAACACTTCTATTATTATTATAAAGCCTATAATGTACAAAATTAATAAGAGTAAATAAAATTAGGCTCCTAACGGGAACTAAAAATTGGTGGTGTAATTTTTGATTGAAATGAATTGTTCATATTATTTTGATTTAAGTATTTTTATTAGCTTTCCTACTTTACCCTATATTATACGAAGTATATCATTTATTTTTCCTAAATAACCTTACATTCCGTCAGTGTAAACTTTAGTATTTTGTTAACTATATTATTATTTTTAACTTACTTATTGATTTTCATAAGAAAAGTCTTAAGTTCGAATTCCATCTCAATCAGAATTGGCATAATTGTTGAACTTATACTATGATTTTAGGGGTGCAAGAGCCGAGCTGAGCTCAGTTCGATAAATTTCTGAGCAGCTCGAGCTGAGCTCGAATAGGTCGTTTGACTCGATTGTTCAAGCTCAAGCCGATCTTCTTCGGCTCGAGATGGCTCAAATTGAGCTTGAGCTTGAATTTTACCTATTTGACTTCATGTTTCAATTAATAATAAATATTATTGTATCCATATATAATACATAAATAAAATAGTAATAATGAAGAGAGTATGAGAAAAGAAGCATACTAGGTAAACAAGTATGTGGAGGAAGGATTGAAGTGACAGTGAAAAACAAAAAATATGTATATAACTAAAATTGTTATAATTAAAAATCAATAAAAAAATGTAAATTTTAAATTTTGTATGAGTAAGTTTAAACTATAATAGCACGCATTTCCTTATATGATTGTATAATACATTATATATACACATAATATTTATTAATTTGTATATAGAAAAATTCTATAATATAATTTCATTAATTATAATTTATATTCATAGATTTATAATTAAAATTTTACATTTAAAAATTAAAAAATTAGCATTTAAATTTTGTATGATTAATGTAGTGCGTATGTATGTATTTAAAAAAATTCTAAATATTTATGAACACATATTTTGTTAATTTTATAATTTCATTTCTTTAATTATATTTCATATTTTATTGATTATAATTTAATGAAATTGACAAAAATATTGCCACGGAAGAAATATTGTATTTCTCAATGAAGTTAATTATATTAATTATAATTACCAAATATTGTGGAAATTACCATACTAATTTTATTAGTTATATCAATTATAATATTTTTTTCTATTCTAATATTAAAATATATTACCATAAATTAGCAAAATAATTAATGAAATTGCCACAATTTTGAAATATTGTAGCATAAAATTACCATCATAATTACATGAAAAAAGTGAAAAATTACCAGAATAATTAACATTAATAAATATTAAGAAATTAAATTAAAAAATAATTATATATTAAAGTAAGTATAATTTATTTTGTGTCAATAATATTACACTGAAAAAAGTGAAATAATGCAGGGAGCACGTGAAATTACCACTATGTCCTTCAAAATCACGGTCAACAAACGGTGAGACTAACTGAGGACGAAATTGGGTCAAAATTGGAAAGTTAAAGGATGTAATTGGTTTCAATCAATAGTCGAGGACCAATTTGTGAATTTAGCTATAGTCGAGGGATCATTTTGGGTATTTATTCTAATAAATATTATTATAAATATATTTACAAAGAGCTTTGTATGACTTCACTTCTAAAAGGAGAGGGAATGGATGAGAGAATTCTTCAATAGACACCCAATTCGATGTGTAAGTGCATTTAGAATGGAATCTACTTTATTTAAGCAATTGTGTTAAGACTTGCAATCAAAATATGGATTACAATATACTAAATATATGCCAATTATGGAGAAAGTTGGTATCTTTCTATACACGCTTGCTATGGGTGCTTCAAATAAGGATGTCAGGGAGTGATTTCAACATTCTGGCGAAACAAGTAGTAGAGCATTTCACAATGTTTTCGAAGCAATTTGTAGTAGGAGTAGGGGTTGTAATGGTCTTGCACATGATGCCATTTGTTCAAATGATCCTTTCATTTATACCGCCTCATATTGCTAATGATGCATGATACTTTGATACATGCCATATTTCAAGGTAAAATAGTGATCATTTCTTTTCTTTATTTCTATATTAGTTATACACAAATTGATTTGTTTTATCTAATATCTCATGATGTACATGATTGTATTGGATGTATTGATGCTACTCATATAGTTGCTTGCACCCTAGAGGTTGATCAAATGCGTTATAGAGGAAGAAAATGAATATAATGCCTACATTTCATGTCATGACATCAGTTGGGTGAGAAGGGTCAACACGTGATACATGCATTTTCCTCCATGCAATTAATACACCATCAATGAACATCCATAAGTTGTCACAAGGTATCATATTCCTAATTATTTTAAGTAAATTAAACATTTATTTCTAAAAAACATATTATTTTTTATCTTTTAATAAGAATATATTATTTGGTGGATAAATGATATCTAGATAGACTAGTATATCTGGTACCCTATCTAAAAATAAGGTATCATCAGTCTCAATTTGAAGAAGAGCAACCGACTAATGTTCAAGATGCATTCGATCGTGCACATTCTATTCTTCGTAGTTGTATTGAGACATCATTTGGAGTATTAAAGAAGAGATGGAAGATACTTAGTAAAATGTCGCAATTTAGTGTAGACACCCAAGTTGATGTTATTATGGTCACATTTGCATTGCATAATTACATCAAGAAGAACTCACAAGATGGCATGATGTTTAATATGCTCGAGCAACATCCTGCATATTACATACCATCTAACGAACTTCAAGATTTTAATGGTACTATTACGGATAATGAAAATTTAAGTGAGACAACTAGTGAGATGAAGCATATTTGCAACAATATTGCTACTTTATTATGGGGGCAAATTATTGTGTGGACCATGGTCCACATAGCTGTGTGAACCATGAATATAATGTACATTTTTATTATACTAAAAATCAATGTTGCAAAAATCTCGCCTAAGCGCCGATTAATCCCCGCCTAGGTGCTAGGCACCGGTCGACCGCCTAGTGTATAACCTTAAATGGTGGTCTAGGCGCCTAGCCGGCTAGGCGATCGCCTATGCTCCGCCTAGACCGCCTAAGCACCGCCTAGGCCGCTTAGGCGTTGATCGCCTAGGCCTCTTAGACACCGACTAGGCCGCCTAGTTGGCCGATTAACTATTGTTCTTCTTTTTTTAATGGGTTATTTCACTCAAAACAACATCGTTTTGAACGAAATAACTCTACATTGTATAAACTCTAGATACGTTTTTTTAGATTAATATTTAATATTTTAGTATCTATATATATATATATATATATAAAGAGACAAGTTTTTGGTAAATAAAAAAAATTTTGGTTTCCCGCCCAATGGAAACTACGTCGTTTTGGGCATTTTCATGGGAAACCGAGAACATTAATATTATTGCGGCTGTGTTCTGTATTGAATCATTTGGTTACATTTTAAATTTGAACCTAAGTTATTTATGGATACAACTCTTTGGCTTTCCAATGACAGGCGTGACTCTTCGAATATTGATGTGCATGATAATTACATAACCCTAGGGCTACCAATATATATACAACAAAGATTATCATATCGATATTTACAAGCAAAGCTACAAATCTAATTTCATAAACGCTATGGCTCTGATGTATGTCTTAGTTGAAGAGTTGCAGAAGCACCATACTACAGTTGCAATCAGATTGAGGGCCGTGTGCACCTACAATGTTTTGCACAGTAGAGGAAGAGATCAAATCAAGTCAAGAGAGTGTGTCTTCCATGATGAAGCGGTAATCTGTTCTTTTTTTAATGTCTAAAACATTGTAAATTATAAAAAATGCAGTAGAAACATTCCTAGAATCTTTAGTTAATACACTATTTTTTATTTTTTATTTTTTGTATTTCTAGGGTTCCTACATTCACATGCATATTCCAGGAAAGAGTGTTTCTCCTTTGAATGATTTTGTAGAGGGAAATGTGTATTGTATAAAAAATTTTCTGGTAGTTGCTCATTGGTATTGCTATAAGACATGTCATGGTGAGTACATGATGCAATTTTATTCTGAAACATTGGTCAAAGATTATAAAGGATGTGATTTTCCAAGGAATATGTATCGACTACAACCATTTGAAAGTTTGAACACACTGGATGCAAATGTTTTGGTTGGTAAGTTAGAAAATAGTCAATTTGGTTGGTAGTCAATTTGTTCATGCTAATTTCTATAATGCAATTTTAATACTACTTTTATTTTCCTAGATGTCATTGGCCGTGTAGTTGAAATATACTCTCTATTGGAGAAGATGATTAATGGGAGACCCTCTTGGTTGATAGATTTTCTGATTGAAGATTTGAAGTAAGGTTTCAAAAAAGTTAAATGTTTTATTTTACATATTGAAAATATGCATCAATTTTTAAAAAAGTTTTCATGCAGGGGTAATCAAGTGAAATGCACTGTTTGGGATGACCATGTAGAGAAAGTGAAGCCTTTTTTTAGAAGTGATCTTTTGGATCCAGTGGTTGTTCTAATTCAGATGGGTCGGATTAAGCTGGTCGAAAAGTGTAAGTAATCTTATTTTTACATAACAGTTACCTTGATAGTACTTTTTTGAATGTCTTCCTCAGCTATGGTTGTTGTTTCTTTAAGAGCTTTGGGTTGCTGCAATATCTACCTCATGTTCCTACCTGAGTATCTGAAGTACTGTAAACAGATTATAGTAAATCTGAATATTTGTTTAAACTGATTTTAGTAGATAATAGTTTGTTCCTACTAATAGAAAGCTCTTACCTAAGTTTCTTTGTGAATGTTCTGTTCCTGCAATCACATAACTCATTTCCAGTATTGTACTCATCTGTTCCTACAATACATGAGTATTTCTTAATCTGTATGCTTTTGTAATTTATATTTGTGTAGCTGGAGAAGTAAAAATTTGCAGTTCTTATGATGCTACAAATTTGCTATTCAACCAAAACACTGTGGAGTTTGTGGAATTCAGAGAAAGGTATGATGCAGTTTCTTTAACATATCAATGTTACATATATCTACAAACTGAGTACAACAAATTCATATACGAGTATGATGCAAACAGTAATAGACTAACCGAAATTCTGCATTCAGTCTATGTATGCAGCAGCAAACACCTTTGAAGAGCATTACATCGAATTCTACTTTCAGTTATGGTACTACAAGTGGAGGGGACTTAAGCAGTTCAAAAATGCAAATCACAACATTATCTGAGATCTTTTCTAAAAGAGAGGTATACTTCTTAACAATCCATTTTAGTTCTGTACTTATAAAATAGATTCAATTACAAATCTTTTTTTTTTCATGACAGACTGGTGATTTTTGGGTACCATGCAAGATTATAGGTATTGAGTCTGATCCCAATGATTGGTATTACGACTCTTGCCCTCAACAAAACTATAATAAGAAGTTGGAATTCAAGTCTGGAATGTATGATTGTGGGAAATGTGGTGGTCGGTTTATTAAAGGTAACCAAGATATAAGCTTAAGATTCGTGTAGTTGATGTTAACGGGACAGCCCCACTCCTTTTATGCGACCGTGAAGTTCTTGAGTTGTTGTGTGTAAAGGCAGATGAATTGAAAGCTATGCAGCCATTTGTGAGTTCCCTATTTTTGAACTTAAGATAGATGCCTATATAATATATTAGTGACATGCCTTAACCTCTAATGCTCTTTGTTTTAATGTCTTAGGTAATGACCAAGATTCCTAAAGACATCAGGAATTTAAAAGGGAGAGGTCTGTTATTTAAGCTTGCTGTGAGAAGTGATCAATTCAATAACCTAAATAATGCAGTACCAGTAATGCAAGTCAAACACTTTCCTGAAATGTTTGAAAACTACTATCCTGGGCTAATCAAGCATAACGATGATGAATTTTGTTCCAAGCTACAACTTATAGAGGATGACTCAGACTCAGATGAGGTATTTTTGTAATTTGTTGGTCCCGATAAGGTGGTGAAAAGTCTAGAGGGGGGGGGGTGAATAGACTTTTCAAACAAATTAAAACTTTATAACACTTCAACAACTGAGATTTCAAGTGAATAAATTCAACTTGAAACGTGCAGCGGAATATCGTACGGTAAAGTGCTATAAAATAAAACTGCGTAAAACTGAAGAGATACTTGACATGCAATACGTTGGAATATCTTAGAATAGCTCAAAGAATATGTATGCAAAGATTCAAGCATATGCGGACGTGGGAACACACAAACCCAGATGATATGATCAACACAGTACGTAAAGGGTTAGTGAGTTAAACATGCAAAAATATAAAGTGCAGTAAAGTAAAGAGAGGCAAAGATTTATAGTGGTTCGGAGATGGTGTAATTCTCCTACTCCACTTCTTCCTTCAACTCCAAGGAAGATTTCCACTATCTTCAATCACCCAGATACAATAGTGAAACTCCAAGTGCTACACAAGCACTTCCCGAGTGTTACGCACAAAGCTACACTCAACCACGAGCTCTCCGCACAAAGCTAAGCTCCCGAGCGCTACGCACACAACTACGCTCCCGAACGCTACGCACAAAGCTACGTTCCCGAACGCTATGCACAAAGCTACGTTCCAACCAAGTGTTTCGCACAAAGCTACACTTAGTTCACCCGAGTGTTACGCACCCAGCTACACTCCTTTCTACCCTCAGTAGAGATACAACTGTTGAAAGAAATATAGATTTCTTTTCTAAGACTTGAATTCCTCTCGTGTATAGTTCAATATCTCAGCACTTTGTATTTTTATCACATTCACCGCTCAGTAGCACCACTTGTAATTTTTCACGTTTTGGTTCGTAGTGCTGTACTCCTCGTCTGAGATCTCAACCGTTTTCATCCATTCTTGTCTTCAAGTCTTCTTGGGCTTTTTATAATTCAAAGAATTATTTGCCCGTTATGAACATTCAAATTTTGAACGTTCGCTTGATCTGATTGGTCATTTCAATCTGATCTTGATGGCCATACCTCCTCATTTAATGACCATACCGTTGATCTGATAACTTGCCAATTTGATCTGATAAGATCTCCATTTTGATCTGCTCATTTAATGCCGCTGGTAAGAAAAATTACCTCTGCAAATTGCTCGCCAAAGTCTTCTATTTCGGCTTGATTGATCTTTGAAACTTGTAGCCTCCAATTTCAGACTTGTTGTCTTGATAGCCTGATATTGTGGACTTTGCATTCTCCAGAGCTTGATATTTTTGACTTTGTTGCATTCTTGATTTGATCTTGATCAAGTTGATCTTTCAAAAATATTTACCGGGTGGCTCTTGCTTGAGTATGAACAATAATCTTCAAAAAATCACCACCTTCAAATTTCCTCTGGTTCATGGCATCACGTATTGGACCTTGTAAAATATTTGAGGCATGCAAAAATGACTAAGTGTAAGTTCCACTCTTAGTTGCTCCATAGTGCTTCAAACTAGCTTTCACGCGTAGAAATGGTGTAGTGTTCACACGTATGTAGTCTCACCAAAGTTGCTCTATAAGACCTTGACTTGCTCCATGTTGACTTTGACTAGCTCCAAAGCTTGCTCCATAAAGCCTTGGCTTTGTATGACTAACTCCAAGCTTCCTCTTTAGGCTTTAAAATATAACAAGTAAGATTCAAACGCTGGGCCAGTAGGTAGTATGCTCAAGTTCTTAACCATTACTCCGTTTCAGCTCATTCGATTATATTCATCAAGATAATATATTTGATCCTTCTTTGCATTGTGTAGCGTATGGTGTAAAGATAGTGGATCTTGAACTTCCTTTCGCCTTTGACTTTGATTGACCTTGACTTCCTCCATAGGTTACTCCACAAGTTCCCCCATTGGACTTGACTTGCTCCATAGGTTGCTCCACAAGTTTCCCCTAGACCAAAAATTGACTTTCTTCGTGGAGTTAAGCCGTTCCACTTCTTGCTCTTCAAGGCTTAAAATGTTCTTTGTAGGATTTGAACTCATGCCTTCTAACTTAGATAACCTTAGTCTTGTCCATTGGATCATACACTCTCATATGTATAGTGGAAGCAAATGACTTACAAGACTCATGACAAAATGTATTCTATAAAACAATAATTCGAACCAATCTAAAGTCATGACTTGTCTTTCGGGTCTCATCTCTACACTCTAAAAATAAAATAGGGGATTTCTAAAATTACAAATTTGGCTCATCAAAACTATTACAATTTTATTCCTAACATAATTATTTCAATCAAACACCCTTTTAAGTATCACTAGCACTATGCTTATTTGTTATCCTTTCAGGGTTTTTTTTTTTCAGATGATCCTACAGAAAGTCCAATTGGTACTGCTTCTGGAAAGCAGAATGTAGCTGTGAATGAAACGGAAGCAGTGAAGCGAAGTCTGCTGGATGAATTTTCAAGTACACAAACATCAAAGAAGAAGAAACAAATTGTAGTGAAAGAGGAGAAGAATGAGAAAGAACCTACTGGTGAACAATGAGTAGTTTGGACAATGGTTACTATGGCAGTGTTGAATTTGGATTACAATGGTTTTTGTGTTGTTGATTTTTTGCACAATATTTATCATGGCCCTTGATTTGTAACCCTAATAGTTTTGGGTTAACAATCTGATTTCTACTTTATTTCTGATTTCAGTATGGTCTTAGTTTTCTGATCCTGCCTACAATTACTTGCCTTAATGACTGTGATTTTATCTAAGTAATCAGTAATATACTGCTTATTGTGGATTTTGTAGACAATTTGTGATTTTTCAGGTACTTGATGATTAAAAAGTGCTCGGTTTCCAGTGCAAGGTTTGCGGTTGTAATTGAAGGCAACATTTGAAGTTAAGATGATGCAAAAGGCTGACACAACCAGGCACATCTATAATGAAGTCACATTTACAAAATATCAAGTCACACAGGGCTATTTGAACTATGTAATTTAGGCAGCAATTGTACATAGATATTGTTAGACTTGTGCATAGATTTACACTTTTGTTTTTTTTTACAGTTCTTATCATGTTTTGAAAATGTACTGCAGTAATTTTTAAAGCATGAATAGAAAGAATGCTTATCTGGATAGCCATATTCTTCTCCTTGAAAGCATCACAGTTGAGGACACTTGAATGAAAATACTTCCTTATTCTTAATACTCAGATTATAAAGATTGATACTGCAAAAATATAAGTATAGAAAGTTAGTTACAATTATACTCAAATGCCAGTCAAATGATTGACTGTCACTTTTAAATTTAAAATGCAAGTTGAGTTGTATGTTGTAAGGTAATTAAAGTCAGTCAAGGACACAATTACATTAAGTATCAAGAATGTTCTTATAAATGATTTGTCTTATAGTATGCTACATTAAACGTATTGAAAGTAATTCTATTTAGACAAGTTAGTAAACCAAAAAAAAAAAAAAAAAAAGATCAACAAATACAGTACTAAACAAGCAGTTTTGATTCAACTTATAATTAAGCAATTCTGAGGTTTTTTATTTCTGCAGTGAGTTAGTACAAAATAGGTTTATAAGTGTGATTATCATGTTGTAATGCAACATATTGGTGACCAGCATGGGCAGTTCAATAGTTATTAAGATGTACATGTGGTGTATTTGTAATCATTTTTAGATTAGTATCAAGTCATATTCAATAAATGTTAGGAACTCCGAGCTACTGATTTTAATGATACCAATGAACCGAGGAGACCCCTCATTTCTTTTTGTCTTTTTAGAATAGAACTTTCGGTTCCATAACTCGGTCCTAGGAATTAGACGAATCCTCACTGTCAAAAAGTTACTTGTCATCTCTAAACCTTTCCTCATATAAAAGGTATGAGACCGAAGTGTTGAAGTTTGGAAGACATGAAGACTTGAAGAACCGAAGTGTTGAAGACTTGAAGAACCGAAGACAGAAGATTGAAGATCCAGGCCGAAGAATGGAAGGGCCGAATTCTTGTTACCTAACAATCAAAGGTGATTGGTTCGAGGAGACTGGATGAATGATAAGGTCAATCATTCTCATGAGTAACCAAGGCCAAGACATTCCCTGAAAGTGTCTTATCTATAGCCTTGAAGATGGGTATAATCTGAATGTCAAAATGGATCCTAGGCAACGATCCCGAGAAGCATTTAATGATTGTCACCTTTTTGTGAGACAAAAGACAAATTGTCCTTGCACAAAAGTGAACAAACGGCTAGAAAGGTACTGACACTCTGAAAAGGTCAAATCTTACCCATTGGTTATTTATTACACACTGGATAATAGGTTTGAATTTTGGATTCCCCCAACGGATCTGAAAATTCCCACCTATAAATACCCTTGTCACATCTCATTTGGATAAGGTTGAAAAAGCGAAAACTCTCTAGAAAGCAATACCATTTTCCAGTGTTCAAAAATCTCCAAAAAGCTCAAAGTTTTATTCTAGATTGAAAAGAGATCTTGTGAAGCTCTAGCGTGAAAAATCAAGACCTTCAAGCACAAGAATCTCAAGTTGGGAAACTTTATCAATCATTTTCAACCATCTCTACATGTGAAGTAGAAAGAGGCGGATTAAACTTTGAAGTAGTTGAAAAACCTAATCATACGTGGCTGCCGGGCTTGGTGATCAACGGAGCACGTTGTAGAAGAAGACTTGTACTATTTAAGGAGAAAAATAGTGCAAACCTTCACGAGTTGTGAAGAGGAGTGGAGTAGGCTTAGTTAACAGCCGAACCACTATAAAAATCTCTCTCTCTCTCTCTCTCTCTCTCTCTCTTTTTAATTCCTTTACACACTGCATTCCATATCACACAAAAACCTAACCCATTTTATAAGAAAAACTTTTGATGCAAAGTGAAAACTAAAATTTGGTACAATCTTTATCCGCTGCGTTACTATCTTTGATATTGAAAAGTTTTAAAAATCCTTGTGAGTCTATTCAACCCCCCCTTCTAGACTCACACCTCTACCACCGGGACCAACAATAAAAAATGAGTAATTAGTACACCAAAACTGTTGGATTTCCAATGAAACAATTAATAGCTATTGTCAATCATAATGCCCTGAACCTTTACAATCTATAAAAGCCACTATGATGAAACAATACCAACTTTCAGATAATACACTCTCCACACAGTAGCTTTTTAACATGAAGAAATTGACAAGATCCACAGTTGTAGGAGCGAAAAGGAAAGGTCATTCAGAGAATAAAGGTATGTAACTCAATCTATACAATGTTGTGCATACAGTAATGTGGTTTACAGTTGTAGTTGTTACAAAATATCTAACTAAGTATGTTCTAATTAGCTTAAAGAATACTTAACTTTTTACAGCATAGTTTGATGAGTTGCTTCACCTGCAAAAGATTAAAATTTCTCATTAAGCTTAGGGTTAAATCTGAATGTAGTAAACAGATATAGATTGAAGCTAAACATAGCAAATGAAAGGTACTTATCTTTTTTTCGGGCTATTTGTTTTCTTCCATTAATCTGCATATAGTATTGTGCTCAACAATATGTTAGAACCAAGTAACCAACCTTTAGGTTCTCACTGTAAAGATAATTTTAATACAAACCAACCAAGAGAACCAACCATTAAGTGCAAAACAATAGCTTACATGTCATTAAACCAACAATAACTTACATTCTAAAACCCTAAATCGGTTCAAGGTGGTCAATTAGTAGTTAAACACACTGGATTGCGTCAAGATATTCAATGAATTAGTGAGATTTCCAAAAAATTTAAACAACAGTGAACTTGGAGATTTTAACTGAATTGAGAACTTTGAGAAATTAACTTACCCAGACTTGACGGAGAGTACTATAAATTATACATTTAGGTGTCCAGGTCTGTAATGCAGATCTCAGAAACCCAATATATACAGTTTAGTTTGAGAGACGGTCACCAATCAATGAACAATTTTTATTAAATCAAACTTGATTTCGACTATAACAAACCCTAAATACACAGATTTTAGTGCTACAACTTTGATTTCTAACAGAGTAAACTTACCTTGAACTCCATCGTAGTTAGAATCCACAACGATAGTAGCCATTTTCGTAGGACTAGGGTTTCCCGAATCAAGGATTGCGTCGGCTCTAATCTTTCGAGTAGGAAAGTGTAGGAAAGTTAGAGCTTGACGGAATTAGGAAAGTGTAGATGTAGGTAGGTGAGAGTTGAGATCAGAGAGCAGAGAGTAGAAAATGGTATAGATCGTAGTAGACGGATCTGGAATATGATCCTGTGATCTCGTTTCCATGTTTTTGTTTTTTTATTTTATATATATATATATATATATATATATATATATATAGGTATATAATTATATATACATATTAAATTAATATTATTTGTTGTGTTGTATTAAAAGTTTTGTGGTTACTAAATGGTTATATTAAATCTTTAGTTGGTTAGTTTTTGTAGGTGAGTTTCACAGTGACTCATAATTTGGTTTTGTTAAAATTTTGTTATGTATTTTTGTCGTGATATATCGAAATTTAATTTTCATTTATTTTTGTTATGTAGAAAATGAAAATTCAATACAAGATGAGAATGTCATTACTCCAAAACATAATCGGTTATCTTCAATAGCTACTACAAATCAATTATTTGGAGTTTTTCAATCATCCTTAGTTACCCCGTTGAGCGTATTAACTGAAGGTTAGTACATTATTATCAAATTTTAAAATGTTATCTACCAATGTTAGCAAATTTTTAAATGTTTTAATCTAACATAAAAGACATTATTTTAGGACCGTCAAGGTTGAGCAATATTGTGATTGACAAAAATAGGATACCGTTGCAGGAGATCCTCGTGACACCTAATATGAATCAAGAACAAGGTATTACAATGAATAGTGTTTTTCAAATTTAATTTACTTTTGTCATATATAAAATTATTTTTGTGGTTTTCAATTCATTTGGTTCTCAACTAGATGTTTAGTGTTACATGAAATATTTTTTTTGAATATAGTTGTTATAAGAAGAGAAGAAACACAAAATTGAATAACAAATAGCAGTGGAGTTGTCATACATCCACCTATGAACTCAAGTAAGTACTAGCAAGAAATTACTTATTGTTTTTATTATTAAATATCTTGTAATTTATTTTTTCGTAAGTTTGTTACTTACCTTCTTACAAAATATATGAATTTAGATTCCTCCTTCCAAAGTACAAGTAGTACTATAACCAATGCAATGAGGTCTTCTACAATGGAGTTTAGAAACTTAAACAATGACTTTAACAAAGCCATGGAGGAACACGATTTAACTAATAATGAATCAATTGGTTAGTTCTTAGTTCATTTTCATTACATTTGCAGTTTTGCCACTAATATATTATTAAAATAATTACTAAACAGGCGTTGCTAAAAATTTAGTTTTATATTTTTGTTGTAGTGACTTATGCCGATTTTGGGGATCCTTGTGATTCATGCCAACATTGCGGTGCCCTATTTTGGTACGAAGAGCGTGTAGGTGCACGGAATTGTAACGGATATACTAAATATTCATTATGTTGTACTAATGGTAAAATTAAATTACCACTTGAGAACAAACCTCCACAACAAATTTTGGATCTTTTTTTTTAAGGTCAGTGAGAAAAGAGACCACTTCTTGCAAAATATTCGCTCTTATAACAATATGTTTTGTTTTACATCAATGGGTGGAAGAGTTGATAGAATAGTAAATCAAGGTGGTGGTCCACCTATGTATCGTATGAATGGCCAAAACTTTCACTTAATTGGAAGCTTGCAACCAGTGGATGGTGCTACATCAAAGTTTGCGCAATTGTATATCCATGACACTGAAAATGAAGTTAACAACCGTCTTACATCAATAAGGTAATATTCACCCTTTTCTACTTATTGATAAATATTATTTTCGTTAATGTAAATACTTTTTGTAATATATATCAAATTTTTTTTTGAATTATTTAGGAATGAAATTGTTAGTTCATCAATAGAGATGGAGGTTGTTAATGATATAAAGGCAGCTTTAGACAAGAATAATGTTTTGGTTAAGTCGTTTCGAATGTCCAGAACTGAGGTTCAAAAAAAATCCTAGAACTGAAATAAGGATGAGACTAATAGGAAAGAGGTCCAAAGATGCAAGGACATATAATCTACCTACAGTCTCCGAGGTTGCTGCATTGATAGTTGGCGACTTAGAGGCGGACATGGGTATGCGAGACATTATAGTCGAGTGTAAGTCAGGATTGCTTAAGAGGATTAATGAGCTCAACCCTGCGTACTTACCATTGCAGTATCCTGTATTGTTTCCTTTTGGAGAAGATGGATATAGGGATGATATATAATTTTGTACAAATACTAACGAAGTGAGTGGTAGCAGGCAACGTATATCCCCAAGAGAGTATTTTGCTTTTAAAATACATGAGAGGCGAAGTCAAATTTCAACCTTATTGCATGCAAGGAGACTGTTACAACAATTTTTAGTTGATGGGTACACAATAGTGGAAGCAGGTCGTCTACTATTCATTCGTAACATTCAAAAGGCATTGCGTTGTGAAGTGTACAAAGGTTTGTCTGATGCATTGTTTAGAGGAGATATAGACCCTTCAATGCAAGGTAAGAGAGTTATTTTACCATCCAGTTTTACGGGAGGTGCGAGATATATGATTCAAAATTATCAAGATGCTATGGCTATATGTCGTTGGATAGGGTATCCAAGCTTATTCATTACATTCACATGTAACCCAAAGTGGTCGGAAATCCAACGATATGTTCAACTAAGAGGTTTGAGAGCTGAGGACAAACCAGATATTGTTGCACGAGTTTTCAAGATGAAGCTTGATTCATTAATTAATGAATTCAAGGTTGGGCAATTATTTGGTCAGGTAAAAGCATGTAAGAAAATTGCACACTTAAAATATTTTTATGTTACAAATTATTGTACTATCCTCTTAATTTACAATTTTTTTTGTTATGACAGTGATCTACACAATTGAATTTCAAAAATGGGGATTACCTCATGCTCATATACTGCTTTTTCTTAGTTTGAACACAAGTATTCCATGTCAAACTACAGTTGACTCAATAATCTCCGCCGAAGTCCCGAGCAAAGAATTAGATCCTGAGTACCATCAAGCAGTTGAGGAGTTTATGTTACATGGTCCTTGTGGTGTTGCTAGAAAGACATCTCCATGTATGGTAAATGGACGGTGTTCTAAACATTTTCCCAAAAAAATTGTGGAATACTCAAATTTTGATGCAGATGGTTACCCAATATATAGAAGACAGCATGGTGGAAAAACAATTACCAAGAATGGTATTCAGTTGGATAATAGATATGTGGTACCCCATAACAGATACTTGCTTTTGAGATACAATGCACATATGAATGTGGAGTGGTGCAACCAATCTAGATCTATCAAATACTTATTCAAGTATGTGAACAAGGGAAATGATCGCGTAACTGCTGAATTTTATAAAACAACATCAAATGCAGATGGAGTGCAAGTAGTGGATGAGATCAACATGTACTATGATTGTAGATACGTTTCTGCATCTGATGCTACTTGGCATCTACTAAGTTTTGAGATTCAATGTAGAAACCCGCTAGTTGAGAGGCTTAGTTTCCATTTACCAGATAGCCAAACGGTCTTCTTTCAGGATGATGAAGATGTTGAGACAGTTTTGAACAAAGAAACTTTGGGGCAAAGCATGTTCACACAATGGTTGAACAAAGAAACTTTGGGGCAAAGCATGTTCACACAATGGTTGAACAAAGAAACTTTGGGGCAAAGCATGTTCACACAATGGTTTGAGGCAAACAAAACTTTCCAAAGCATGTTCACACAATGGTTTGAGGCAAACAAAACTTTCCAAGAAATGTTCACACAATGGTTTGAGGCAAACAAAACTTTCCAAGAAGCTAAATTGCTAACCTTTGAGGCAAACAAAACTTTCCAAGAAGCTAAATTGCTAACCTATATTGAGATGCCCAATAAATTTGTGTGGAAGAAAAATATTCGTCAATGGCATCCCCGTAAAAGAGGTTTTTCTATTGGCCGTATCTTTTATGTTCCACCGGGTACTAGGGAATTATATTATCTACGATGTTTGTTGAACATAGTGAGGGGCCCAACAAGCTTTTCTGACATAAGGTCATATAATGGAGTACAGTACAATACTTTTAAGGAGGCATGTTATGCCCAGGGGTTATTACAAGATGATACTGAATATGTTGATGCAATTATGGAAGCTAACTATTTTGCAACTCCCAACTCACTAAGAAAGTTGTTTGTTACTCTATTATTGTCAAATACAATGGCACGTCCAGAAATTGTATGGGAGAAGGTGTGGACACATCTGGCTGATGATGCTCAACATACGCGTAGGAGATTATTACACTTGCAAGGTATTATTATGCAACTAATTAAGGTTTATGTACTCATTTTTTTTTGTATAATTTCTTTTAATGGACTTATCTTTTGGTACAGATATATTTCTAACTGATGAAGAGAAAACGAATTTTGCGCTATGGGAATTGTCAAAGCTTTTATTAGTCTATAACAAGACTTTGAGAGATTTTCCAAACATACCGGTAATTAATGAAGCAAGCCATGTTCATGTGGAAAACTGGTTGTTGTGGGAAGAGTTAGCATATGACCGTGCTAGGGAATATGAAGAGAGTCAACGGCTTAAGGAGAGACTAACAGAACAACAAAAAGAAATATATGATACCATTATCAATGATTTTGATTCCAACAATGGTGGACTGTTTTTTGTTTATGGGTATGGTGGTACAGGAAAGACATTTCTGTTGCGTGTGCTCTCTTCTTCTATTAGAGCAAAAGGCAAAATTGTTATCAATGTGGCATCAAGTGGGATAGCATCTTTACTTCTTCTGGGTGGCAGGACTGCACATTCAAGGTTTTCAATACCAATCTCTGTCAATGAAGATTCTACATGCAATATAAATCAAGGTCAAGGCAGCCAATTAGCCGAACTCATTGTTCATGCAAAACTAATAATTTGGGATGAAGCACCGATGATGCACAAACATTGTTTTGAGGCGTTGGATAAAACAATGAGAGGTTTGTTAAGATTTGTTAACAATGACAGTGAAAACAAGACTTTTTGCGGGAAGACAGTGGTTTTAGGTGGGGACTTTAGGCAAATATTACTAGTGGTGCCAAAAGGTTCAAGACAGGACATTGTTTCTGCAACAATTAATTCTTCATATCTTTGGAGACATTGTAGAGTTACGCGCCTAACAAAAAATTTGAGATTAAGTACAATGGAACCTGGATTAAATCAAGACAAAGTTGAAGAATTTGCGAATTGGCTAATTTCAATAGGTGATGGTAATATTGGGGTAGATATTGATAGTTACGCTGATTTTGATATCCCCACTCAATTGTTATTGAAGTCAAATGGTTATCCTATTTCCTCTATTGTGAAAAGTACCTTCCCCAACTTTACTGGTGCAAGCAGTGATGGAAGTTGTTTTAAGAACAGTGCAATACTAGCACCAACGTTAGAGGTGGTCAATGAAGTCAACCAGTATATGTCTAACTTAACTGAAGGGGAAGGAAAGACATATTTGAGTTCCGACACAACGTGTAAAGGCGATGGTTCCAGTTCAGTTCTTGCTGATGTGCATACACCAGAATTCCTAAATACCATAAGAGCATCTGGCCTTCCAAATCATTCTTTGACTTTAAAAGTGGGGTCTCCTGTAATGTTAATGAGGAACATTGATCATAGTCTTGGTTTATGCAATGGAACTAGGTTGGTGGTAACAAGATTAGGTAATCATGTTGTTGAAGGAAGCATATTAGCAGGTCCTAATGCTGGGACTAAGGTATTAATTGCTAGAATAACTATCACCCCATCGGACCCGAGTACCTTTCAAGTTCAACAGAAGACAATTTCCACTTATGCTGTCATATGCAATGACTATTAACAAGAGTCAAGGGCAGACGCTTTCCAATGTTGGTTTGATACTCAAGAAACCAATTTTTGTGCATGGCCAATTATATGTTGTCGCATCAAGAGTTAGTCAACCAGACGGACTAAAGATTTTAGTATGTGATGAATCAAAACAAGATTGTAATTCTACTACTAATGTAGTTTACAAAGAGGTCTTTAATAATTTATAAATTCTTTCATTATTAATATTGTTTTATCTTTTTTTCGTTTTCGCTAATATTCCATTTTGACTTGATATATTTTCATGTCGTGCATCGCACGAGTCAACTGCTAGTTAACTATTAAAGTATTATATAATTTATAATTATTAATCTTTAAAAAATTAAAAATACTTAAATAATTTTTTTAAAAATAAAAAATAAAATAAAAAATACACGGGCGCCTAGGCGTCCTAGGAGCTCCCTGAGCGCCTAACATTTTTTCAACCATGCTAAAAATACATTATTTTTATACTGAAGGTACATTATTTCATTGTATATATAAAATAATGTACTTTCAGTACTTAAATAATGTACTCTAAAATAATTTACTTTATTTACAAAAATAATGTACTTTTAGTATATTAAAAATGTACTTTTTATTTATGGTTCACACAAATGTGTGGACCATGGTCCATGCAATAATGGTATGGGATACTAGATCCTAAATGTGAAATATATATTTTTTAGACTTTAAATTGCACAATATATATATATATATATAGGCCTGCCTTCCTATCATATTGTAGGCCTAGAGCGTAGCAATAAAAATTGACCCTATATTAAATAAATAAATATTTTTATAACTAAAATTTAAATTAAATAAGAGAAAAATACTAATGTCAAATAACTTGAAATAAGATTTACAAGTTTATAACAATTATGCATACACATACAAATAATACACATCAAAACAATTCTAGATGTATTCCTAAATCCAAATTTAAATAATCAATAACTGCATAAATAAAGAATTATAGTTTATAAAAATGAATAAATAATTTAAAACCAAATTAGCTTATAGAGAATTTCATTATTATTATAATAAAAAGTAAATTAATTTTTAATAAAAATTTATAAAACAAAACTTAAATAATAAGAACATAGCATAAAATCTTAATTATATAGAGAAATAAATCAAAATATTCTAAACCTGATAAAAGATATTCATAATAAAATATGAAACATAATTAATTGGATAAAATAGTTCGACTAAAAAATACATAATAAGTCACACATCTTCTATATTGATCAATTTCAAGTTTATCTAGATTAATTTGAATACGATGAATATGACACATAATAGGACTTCTAAACTACATTGACTAGATAATTCATAACAAAAAATTAAAATATCTTTTAAAATATTTTTCATAACTAAATCACAAAATATATTACATATACATAAACTCATTATAATAAAGTTCACAAAATAACACATTTTAAATAGAAGTAGTAAATCCCTCGAATAGAAATAGATTCAAAATTTGATATGAATCACAAATTAATCTATATTATAAATCTCACTATAATTGTAGGAAGGTAAAAATAAAATTAATATAAGGTGCATGTGAAAAGATTCAATCCCTTAACCTTGAGTATACAAATCATAAATCTTACCAACTCATCTAACCTTCAATTCAAACATGTAAATTTATACTAAATTATTATACGAAACATCTAAAAAGTACAAATAAGTCATCGAACTATTTGGGAATTAGCAATTAAGCCATCAAACTCAAATAAGCTCCAAATAAGCCATTGAACTTAGGAAAACAAAGCAATTAAGCAACTAAACTTGAAAAATTAACAATTAACATTTTTAACAGGTCATTTGCCTATTCCGGCCACCGGCGACGACTTTTCCGATGACCGACGAAAAATTCCAGCGACCGGCAACGACAGAGGTCATCGCCGGTCGCATTTTTCAGCTAGGGCGACCAGGGGCGACCATTTCTGGACGCCTTCTCCTTGGGGAAGGGGACCTCTGGTGATAAAAACTAAAATATAATATTTATTTAATCTTATTTATTTATTTGCACTATTAAAAAAAGCTAAAAGATATTATTTTTTGAATCGTTAACCTAAAAGAATATAAATTTCATATTAGAAATATCCTAATAATGTAGTATATTTTCTTTTCTTAAATCAAACCTTATTTGTTGTAACACAAATTTTAATTTTATATTCTAAAATTATATTGCTTCAATTAGAATATTTATTTTATTACAAGTCGATATACTGTCTATGACAAATTAAAATTTCTCTCTATTTTAAGAATTTAAATGCAAAAATTCAAAATATAATGACAATTAATGTCTCAATCATATATACACGTAATGACAATTATAAATGAAAAAAATAGTATTTTAAAATATCAATGAGAACTTGCAAGAGTTTACATATAATGACAATTAATGTCTCAATCATATATATAGAAGGAAAACTTATGTATTCATACACTATAATTTCATGGTGTAACTCTTTAATTACTTCTGAAAACATCAATAAGTACATTAAGAAGACTTTGGGGGGAGCATTATTAAGATTATAGGTATGGATAGCGAAACTCTCTTATCTGGAAACCCATCGGAAGTCAGGCAACTACCATCAGAAGTTGAAGACATCCTTGAACGCAGTACGAAGAAATCCAAATGGGAGATCATACAATCACAATCCATTGGAGATAACTAGCTATTGGAGTGTGTAACAGAAATGCCTCTCTCACCTTCGGACGGATATCACCCCCAGAATGGTAACCATACACCACAAATCACCTACAAGAAAAACCTGAGAATCTTCTTGCAAGAACCAAGAACAGAGACTGAGTTGCCGGAAGAAGACGTTTCAGATGATGAAGAGATCACTAGAGATGACGACCCAATGTGCCCGAGGATCAGAGTAACAAAAGAGGAGAAAGTAAGATTAAGGCGCCCTTGGAGACGCACCATCATCATTCGACTCCTTGGTAAACAAATTGGTTATAACTTCCTACTACGCCGTTTATAGACAATGTGGAAAATCGAAGGCAGCATAGAACTTAAAGATTTAGAACATGACCATTTGGGAAGTAACCTTACCAATAATGTCCTCAAATGTCTTGAAAGCGGGGAGTTACCCGAAGGTTACAACGATACGCTAATCACCCTCATTCCTAAAGTCACCAACCCGGAATCTGTTAAACAACTCAGACCGATCGACCACTGTAATATCACATACAAAATGGTTTCTAAAACTTTAGTAGCGAGAATGAAGACCATTATGCAGAAACTAGTAGGCTACCACCAATCCAGTTTCATTCCAGGAAGGCAAACATCAGATAACATTCTAATATACCAGGAGGTGCTAAGATACATGCGAACAAAGAGAGGAGCGAAGGGTTGGATGATGCTCAAAATCGATACGGAGAAACCATACGATTGATTATCTTAGAGATTTATAAAAGACACATTAGAGAATATCGGATTTAACCAAGCTTGGATTAAAATCACCATGGCGTGCATTACATCCACATGATTAGATGTTGCTTATAATGGGAGAACTTCAGAAGTCTTCAAACCAACTAGAGGTATTCGCCAAGGTGACCCTATATCCCCGTTAATATTTGTTTTGTGTATTGAACGGCTTAGCCATGCTATCAAAGGCTTGAGATCAACTGGGAAATAGAAGGGCATAAAAATCACAAAGGAAGAGTCATGTCTTACACATCTTTTGTTTGCGGACGATATAATTCTATTAGGAGAAGCCTCGGTCCAGCAGGAAAATACCATTAAGTAGTGCCTTGAAAATTTTTTCAACCACTTTGGGCAATGTATCAATCCACAGAAATCTGTGATCTTGTGAATTGAGTTGTGGATTAATGAGAATAAGCAGGGTATAAATAGTGTACAGGAGGAAGGAAGTTATAACTACTGACTAACCTATAGGAAACTATTTAGCACAACTAACAAATATAAATAATGTCAGCCATAAATAACAAATATAAGTAATGTTAGCCACACATATGTTTAACACGCTCCCGCAAGATTGAGAATCCGTCGGAGACACCAATCTTGGACCGTAGCTGAAGAAATTGATGTCGGCCAAGTGGCTTGGTAAGAAGATCAGCAAGCTGAGCCGAGGAAGAAACATGTTGAACTACTAACGTGCCACTCAAGACCAAGTCCCGGACAAAGAAGTAGTCCAAGGCCAGGTGTTTCATACGGGAATGATACACTAGATTTTTGCAAACGTACGTGGCGCTGAGATTGTCGCAGAACAGTACCGGCCCAATTTTAGCTCTTGTAACAAATTCTTAACCCAGAGAACCTCTACTGCTACATTTGCCAATGCCCGGTACTCAGCCTCAGTAGACAACCTAGAGACAGACTTTTGCCATGTAGACTTCCAAGAGATAAGATTATTGCCCAGGTAGGCGGTAGTAGAACGACCTGTAGTGGTGTAACCTCCCCAATTTGAATCAGAGTATACATGCAACGAAAGCGGTTGACGTGCTCGAAGAAGTAGACCATGACAAACTGTCCCTTTAAGGTAACGCAGTAAACGTTTAGCAGCCTGCCAGTGCAAGTCCGAAGGTGCATGCATGAACTGTGAGAGCCGATTGACCGCAAACACCACATCAGGCCATGTGAGCACTAAATACTGCATTAGACCAAGTAGGCGACGAAATTGGGTAGCATCAGTCGCGGCACTAGACCAATATAGCGGCATCAACTTCTCGGAAATAGCCAGTGGTGTTGAAACATCCTTTGCACCATCCATCTTGAATTGCGTCAATATATCAGTGATATATTGGCTTTGTGACAAAAAAAATTCCATCAACAGTAGTGATAACCTCTACACCCAAAAAATGATGTAAGGTGCCGAGGTCCTTGAGAGCAAATTGTTCTGACAAGGTGCCAACAAAACGATCAAGCCAGACAGAATCATTCCCTGTCAACAAAATATCATCTACATATACTAAAAAATAAACAAGAACACCATGAGCTGAATAAACAAATAGCGAAGCATCTACCAGTGATTTAGTGAACCCACAACACTGCAAGAACAACGAGAGCTCCTGGTACCAAGCTCTAGGGGCTTGCTTAAGGCCATACAAAGCTTTAGTCAACCTGCAAACATGAGTACGGTACAAAGGATCAACATATCCAGGTGGTTGCTCCATATATACCTCCTCATGCAATGTGCCATGGAGGAATGCGTTATTGATATTCAACTGGCACAAACCCCAGCCATTACTCAATGCAATAGTTAGAACTAGGCGAATGGTGACCGGTTTCATAATCGGGCTATAGGTCTCAAAGTAATCCCGGCCAGCAGTCTGCAAGAACTCTTTAGTAACAAGCGTGCCTTGTATCGATCAACCGACCCATCCGATTTACGCTTGACACGGTAAACCCAGTTACAACCAATCGAAACCCCGACTCCGCGAGGTACAAGACGCCATGTTTTGTTGCGGTGCAAGGCATCGAACTCCTCATCCATGGCTTTCCTCCACCTAGCGTCTTTTAGGGCTTGAGCAACGGTAGAAGGCTCTAAAGTGGGAGGTAAGGGATGTGCAGTGGTCTGGTTGACGACATAATCAGAATACCTAGGGTTAGGACGGCGCTGCTTGGTAGAACGACGCAGCCCATCCTGCTGTTGAGAAGTTTCGGTGGTGGTGGCTGGCTAGGAAGACGTAAGAGTAGGCTGAGGTTGAGTAGGGGTGGAATGCCTGTAGAAACAGTAAGTGACGAACTATTCGAAGAAAGTGACAGGTTATGGTTAGGCTGCGGGGAAGCTGACGACGAGGTCTGAGAATCTGCCAGACTGTGCTCACTGGACTGCACAGGCAACGGAGCGGAGTGTGGCAATTGTGGTCTAGCAGATTCTGACAAAGAAGACACAGCCCGCGAACCAACCGGCGTGGACGGCGCTATAGAGGATGAGGCACCTGTATACACGGGCTCCGTAGTAGTAAAGGGTGATTTGAATAGAACTTGTGGCAGGTTAAAAGACTGGAAACTAGTAGACATATCTGACTTGACCTGAAACTCTTTTGAGGGAAACACATTGGGGACAAAACGTACATGCCTTAACAAATAAACACGGTTTGAGACAAAATCAAGGCATTTATATGCTGATTGAGTGTTTGAATACCCAAGAAAAATACATGATCGGGATTTAGGTTCCAGTTTTTTTGTATTATAGGGTCGTAACCACGGAAAGCAAAGACAACCAAAAGGTTGTAACTTATCATAATTCGGCGATTGTTTGAACAAAACATGATACGGAGATTGATTACCTAGCGTTGTTTTTGGGAGCCGATTAATCAGGTAAACAACTGTTTGAAACGCATGAGACCAATAGGAGGACGGCAAAGCGGCAGCATGAAGGAGCGACATGCCAGTTTCGACTATATGTCTATGTCATTGTGCTCAGGAGTGTGTGGTGGAGTAGTGAAATGTGAAATGCCATGAGCATTAAATAGTGGTGCTAGTTTAATGAACTCTCCCCCATTGTCAGAATAAACTGAAACAATTGACATACCGAAATACTTCTCCACTAACCTTTTAAATTGAGGAAATATCACAAAAACATCATATTTCCTTTTTAAAGGATATAGCCAAATTTATCTGGAAAAATGATCAACAAAGATGACATAATAAACAAACCCATCAATAGATGTTTTAGAGGTGCCCCATACATCAGTATAAATCAATTGCAAAGGCCTAGTACTAACAAGAGTGTTTTTGCCTAAGGTAGTTTATGACTTTTGTGCATATTGCACGATTGACAATAGAATTGACGTAAGGACGACACAGAGATAGGAATATTATAGTGTTGCAACACTAGATGTAGCACCTTATTGGACGGATGACCAAGGCGATGGTGCTAGTGCGATACTGGTGATAGACTTGTGGTGTTTATTGAGGGTTGACACGAGAGTGGTCCGTAGTAGACACCATTAATGTTCGCCCCCCGTAGTAGCGACATCCCCGTTTAAAGATCCTTCACAATAAAATGAGAATCAAAAATTTCAACGGACACTTGATTAGTTTTGCACAGTTGAGACACAGACAATAGATTATTATGCAATTGTGGGACACGTAGAACGTTTTGGAGAGTGAGCACGGAAGTGGGAGTGGGAATGGTAGTCTGACCAATATGGGAAATTTTTAAAGAATTACCGTCGCCCAGGCGAATTTCGTCGGGACCCTTGTACTCAGAAAAAGTTTGGAGAGGAGTAACACTCGAGGTGGCATGGTGAGAAGCACCGATGTCAAACAGCCATGGTGAAGACGACCCAATAGTGGAATTGGCTGTAGGTGACTGATAAGGAGGAGGTGCCTGCATGGGAAAACATTATGTTCCTTTAAAAACCGGGCTAACTTACGGCAAACCCGAGTTTCATGGCCAGAAAAATTACAGAACTGGCACACAACTCCACGTCGGCTATTGCCACCTTGCGGCCATTGTTGTCTGTTATTGCCACTATTATTATTATTGCTGCGGAACCTTCGGTTGTTGGTTGTAGCGTGTTGATTGTTCCGTGGAGGAAACGAACTACGTTGGGTAGCATTAGCAGTGGGCAGTATAGACTGGCGGGCATCATCAGCCTCCTTTAATTAACGTTCATGATCTGTGAGAACGTCGGCTAACTCACCCAAGGAAATGGGAGTTTCGCGAATAGGAACAGCAGAAATGATGGGACTGTATTCTTCCCCTAGTTGTGTTAATATGTAAACAACTAGGTCTTCATCAGAGACAGGACATTGAGCCAATGCGATATCATTAGCTATGGACCGCATATCATTCAGATAAGTAGTAACTGACCGAGCACCCCTCGGATTTTTAGTGAGCTTGGCCTTGAGGGAAATAATGCGTCCTCGAGAGGCACTAGCATAACTAGCAACAAGCCGTTTCCAGGCATCACAAGCTGTTGTTGCAGAAGATATAAGGGGTTGGATTGTGTCTTAACAACTCCTTAAAAGAGCATTAGTAATTATTTGATCTTGACGATACCAAGTTAAATGTGCCGGGTTTGGGGTGGTTTGTGCCGTATCGGTAAACTTGGCTGGTTCTTTGACAGAACCGTCAATGTAGCTGAGGAGATTGAAGCCAATCAAAGTAGCTTGAACTTGGCGTCTCCAGACCGGAAAATTTGTGGGGGTGAGTTTGATTGGGAAGTTTGATGGTGTAGTGAGTTGGATCACTTCATTAGACGTCGTAGGAACAGCAACTGTAGATGCCATTAATAGAGAGAGTTGACAAAGGAAAGGGAAAAAAAAAAAGGAAAAGACTTTCTTAGGAGATTGTGGCTCTAGATACCATGTGATGTTGTGAATTGAGTTGTGGATTAATGAGAATAAGCAGGGTATAAATAGTGTACAGGAGGAAGGAAGTTATAACTACTAACTAACCTATAGGAGACTATTTAGCACAACTAACAAATATAAATAATGTCAGCCACACATATGTTTAACAAAATCAACCATTCATTTTTCAAATGATACACAAATGGTCGTCAAAGGGGAAATCTCAAATCTGTTAGGCATACCGATGGCGGAAGATCCAAGAAAGTATCTGGGAGTGCCCGCACTCCAAGGCAGACTTAAAATGGAAACTTTTGAAGGACTAATTTCAAGGATTGAAAGTAGGCTAGTAGGGTGGAAAATGAAAAATCTATTGTTTGCAGGCAGGGGAATATTGGCTCAGTCAATTCTAACGGCTATACCGACGTACACAATGCAAACTACCTTATTACCGATTGGAGTTACAAAAAATATCGAGAGGATGGTGAGGGATTTCATCTGGGGCACGACGGAGAACAACAGGAAATGCAATTTGGTCTCTTGGGACATAGTGACTTCAGGAAAAGACCAAGGTGGTTTAGGTATCCGGAAGATGGAACATATGAACCTAGCTTTCATATCTAAACTACGGTGGAGGTTACTAACAGATGATGAATGCCTATGGGGAAAAGTCATGAGCAAAGTACATGAACTACAGACCAGACCCCTCCACATGGATGCCCAAAGTGAATATGTTAAATGCATGGAAATGGATACTCAAATCTGTACCAACTTTGAATAGGGGCATCAAAAGACTGGTTAAGAATGAAAGGACAACTAGGTTCTAGCTAGACATTTAGATTGGGCACCACCCCCGATCGACGTAATAATGGGCAACTTATCCCTTCCGGAGCGGTATGTGCATGTTGCAGATTACTGGGAACAAGGTTCAGGCTGGAAATGGTCCAAAATTACAAATGTCTTACCCATGGACGTTTGTAATCAAATTGTTGCCATATCAATCTGTGATGAAGAGGATTTAAATTACACGAAAGGTTGGGGTTGGGAAACCTCGGGTTCTTTCTCCATTTTGTCTGCGTATAAGCTCATTTCTGGAGAAACTAACTCACCTAGCCAAAGCCATTGGAGTAACATATGGAAACTTAAAGTGCCAAGTCGAATCCAATCGTTCCTCTGGTTAGCAAGGCATGACCGACTCATGACAAACATAAACAGAATGAAACAAGCACTTACAGAGTGTACATAATGTACTTCATGTGGGTGTGAGTCCAAAACAACTAAACACATCATTCGAGATTGCTAGGAGGCAAGAGTAGTCTAGAGCTTAATCCTCCCGGGGTTTTCACAAACGAGACAACAATCATTCTTAGCATGGTTTGACAATGGAGTAGAAGCCAGCTATAATGGTGTCAAAAACCACATACGTAGCGTTACCTTTGCAATCATGGTATGGTGGCTTAAGAAATGGAGGAACGACAGAGTTTTTCAAAATAAAATTGTAAACACTGGCTACAAAAACTTCTGGATCCAGACGCAAGTAGACAAAGTTTGTAGAGCCTTCAAAAGGGCAAACAAACCGGCGAATATGGCCTTGGACCGAAATTGGAAACTCCTTTGATGGAGCAAACCTACGCCGGGCTAGATAAAGATCAACATCAATGGAAGTGTTAACCCAGAAACTCTATCAGCCGCATGTGGTGGCATTGCCAGAAACGATGAAGGAGAATGGATTAAAGGATTCACATTTAATATTGGGACCTGCTCTCCAGAAACTGCCGAAGCATGGGCATTGTTAAAGGGCATTCAGTTAGCTAAGCTGATTGGCTGCAGACAAACTTGTTTTGAGAGCAATTCGATCACAATTGTAATTAAACAACGTGGCGGATAACATTTTGCAGGCCTGTAAAAGGGAGTTGCAGAGCATTGGGACTTGGCATCTATCATTCGCAGCAAGAGACAAGAATAGAGCTGTAAATTTCCTAGCCAGATCATTGACTGCAAGCCAACGCATGGTTATCCATGACCAACCCGTCAAGGGTATCTCACAAATACTTGAAGATGATTTGCAGGGATTCCTAGTGTAGTACCAATTAGCTTCATAACTGTTTTTATATTGGGTGTTCCCCTTCCTTAATGATCCAAAAAAAAAAAAGACTGGGGTTGTATTTAATTAAGACTTTTATAAACTTTTAATGACTTTTAAAGTTTGGTAGTATTTGATATAGACTTTTAAAGACTCTTTAAAAGTTTACCAGGATTCGATTCAGACATTTAAAGAATCTTTAAAAGTGTACTAGTATAGATTTAGACTTTTGTAGATCGTCTTTAAAAGTCTACTAGTGTTACAAAACTTATTAACTTTTATAGACTCTATTAGAATAGGATTTTCGTAGACTTTTCCTTCACAAATATACATATTTGAAATCCAACCCTCCAACTCTAAACTTTTCAACTTTCTCTACAAACTTTTTTTCTCTATATAAACCAAATAAACTTTTCATCTGTTCTAGCCAAATTTTATAGTACGATTCATAACTTTTATAAATACTCATATACTTTTTACTTTTATCTTTTTATTTTAATATGGTTCACAAAAACTTTTATTGTTGTGAGTAGCAACAAATCTTGTTGCTGTTTGCAGCAAAAAAATTGTCGCAATAGTAAAAAAAATTGTTGCGTTCGCAGTAGATATCATATGTTATGACTAGCAGCAAGCTGCTGTTTCAGTTAGTTGCATAAGAAAAAAAAATGTTGCGACTAGCAGCAAGCTACTGGTGGTCACAACACCAAAAAATTGTGGTGAATAGCAGAAATCTGATATTGGTTGCAGTAAAATTGGATTAAATTTTATTAATAAGATAAATATTTTTAATGTATATTTTTTCATTCTAAATATTTTGATAAAAATATATTATATATTATATATTATATATGTTCTCGTAAGAAAATTATAAATAATATATTAATAGAAGTTATAAAATGTTTTGTATGGGTGTATTCAATTTAGAGTTTTAATGACTTTTGTAGACATGCATTTCAATATGAATTTTTTTAAAAGTTTATAAATGTTTATCCTACAAACTTTTATGGATCTGATGAAAGTCTAAAAAATTATAGGAAAGTACGGCTAGAAAGATTTCATAAAAATCATTTAAAATCTATCATTTTATGACTCTTTGAAAGTCTAATTGAATACACTCCCCCCTTAATTTATTTTAATATGAAAATTGTTCGAATATGATTTTTTATTTTCAATCATAACTATATACAACGATACTCATCTTTACTAATACTTTTATCATAAGTTGAAAATATTATTTTGATAATATTAAAAATAATCAATCTAATTTTATATTAATTAACTTTCATATTTAAAAATTATATTGATTATTGATTTAATTTTAATTTTCATATTGGACATTAGTTTAATTGCGCAATACGTGTAATATATATAACTAGTATTAGCAAATGAATTAACAACATGAAATTGACAATCGTGGGGGAGTTCTAATTCTAAAGCAAGTTAATTAGCTAAGCCCAAAGGTAAATAAAACAATATTTTAATTGTATACCTCACAAAACAAGTTAATTAGCTAATTTAAAACATTAACACTTCACACCTCACAAAATGCACTATTTTAATGGCAGACCTCCACAATTGACAAGTTGACAAGTTTTTATCAAAGCAAACTAGCAAAACAAGTTGACTTGGGCAAAAAGCATATCAACATTCGTGCACGAATAAAAGTCAGATTATACGATGAGGATTTGATAATCTGATAAAACGTGAATAATCCAACGTAACAATACAAGAGTAATAATAAACAACCATAAGTAGAGTCCTAATAGAATACGACTAAATAGACTCCTAACATATACAAAATAAAAGATCTTGACGAACATATCAAACAAAAGGTCGCATGCACCATGCTTTATTAGGTTGCGTTTGAAAACTCAAAAAATAATTAATTTTTGGAAATTATTTTTCAAGCTTTCAGTGTTTGGATGTAATTGAAAAATTCAGTCAATGGAAAACATTTTTCGTTGACAGGAAAAATCTAGTTATTTTGACGGAAAATGACTTCTGCCAAATTTTGGTAGAAGTCATTTTCCACCACACTCAGAACAAGGTTTTTGACGGAAACCATAAGTTTGGTTTCCACGGGAAATCATTTTTAAAATTTTTTTATAAATAATAATATTTTTAATATTATTATAAATATTTTTATAAATATTTTTATATTCTAAATAAAATATTTAAAATGTTTAATTATACAATTCTACTCATTTTCCATAAAATGAACCAAACACATAAAGACAGTTTTCTATTGTGCAACCAAACACAAGAGAAGAAAATATTTTCTACAAAATGACTCATTTTCTAAAAATATATTTTACAGAAGTCATTTTTCTACTATACAAGCGAACCTTAAAGTTTAATAAATGTTAAGTAACCATTGCAAAAAGAAATGTGTGACACATATCCACCACCATCAATATAATATCTAGCTTAAGATGTTTAAAAAAAAAAAAACATAGGCTCTCATCTGGCTTATTTCAAAACATGTATGATCAAGAGGGGAAAATCGCCCCACACAAGGAGTGAGACCGATGCCAAAGTCCAGAATCTTCATGTTTCATGCCCCACACAAGGAGTCCCTAGGGTCACAGGGCGAGGAGAAAACCTCGTTAAAAGAACTATTATGCAATTCATATTTCATGCCCCACACAAGGTCCTTTGTCGGCTAGGGTCACAGAGCGAGGAGAAAACCTCGTTAAAAGAACTATTATGCAATTCATGTTTCATGCCCCACACAAGGAGTGAGACCGATGCCAAAGTCCAGAATCTTTCAAAACCCACTACCCTTAATGCCAACTCCAACCCCCGAGGTACGGATCTCCGTATTTTAGTCCCAGAAGGTTTTTACAGAATTAACACTAAGCAATAGTTCTACCACATCCACCCTTAACATCAAAAACCACTCCCAAGTGTACGGAGCTCCGCATTTTACCACCGGGAGCTTATGGTTAATGTTGCCAAGCAATGGCTCCTTCCCCCCACCACCCTTGGCACCTGGATCAATCTCCCCCGCACAGAGCTCTGTGTTTTGACCGGGAAGGACCTTTATAATCCATTTACCAAGCAATGACTCTCCAATCACTCTCAACCATCCCTTTCCATTCTCATCTTTTCAAGCTCATTCAACTGCACTTCATTTTTCAACACCAAACCTCCTTTATACAAAATATGCATTTTTCAAACAATCATACAGCAACTTAAAGCACTCCCATTTCAGAGTGTATGCAATGTAGAAACATGTCACACGCAATCAAGAAAAAGTTAGGGAGACTAAAGATTTAAATTGGCCAAATAATTAATAAAGCTTATTTGGTAAGAAAATGTAAAATGAAAATTAATTAATATATATTAATTGGTAATATTGTTTCTATATTCACGTATCAATACTATTAATTAATACAAGTAAAATCCTCCCATTCAACTTTCCCAAACAAACTAATTAATATCATTAATTAATTGGTAAAAAATAAAGTTTTATTGGTAACAAAATTTTATTTATCAAATTTTGAGAATAATTAAACCATTGTAATTGTGAGAATAACGGAAACAAATGCTGCGTAATAAATAAGAAAATTGAGTTAATTCCAGCAATGATCCTCCGACTATGTTGATTTTCCAAAATTAGTCCTCGACTTTTAATTTGGACAATTTAAGTCCCTTGACTTTAAAATTCTTTCCAATGTTGGTCCTTTAATCAAATTTTGGTTAAGTTGATGTCAAATGAAGGGGTAAAATTGTCCGTTCACCTATATAGTGTATTATTACTCGTATTTCTCATGTCCTATACGCTATATATATATGAATATAATCAGGTTCATATGAGATTATATGGCTTCGATTGAGACTTGGCTGAGATTATATTCATATATACATCGTATAGGACAGGAGAAATACGAGTAATAATACACTAAATAGGTGAACGGACAATTTTACCCCTTCATTTGACCTCAACTTAACCAAAATTTGATGAAAGGACCAACATTGGAAAGAATTTGAGAGTCAAGGGACCTAAATTGTCCAAATTAAAAGTCGGGGACTAATTTTGGAAAATCAACATAGTCGGAGGACCATTGTCGGAATTAACTCTAAGAAAATTCCTTTAAATTCTGCATAATTTTATATGAAATAATAATTTATTAATTATTGTTTACATAAATAATAATAATTTGAATACTTATCTATACTACTATTAATAAAAATAAAATCATGCTTTATGAAATTTCTGCCAAACCAATAGTAAAGATAAAATGAAAAAAAAAATTATTTTACTAATTGATTGAAAATATAAAAAGATCATAATGGAAAAGGAAACGGGAATTAGCCAAATTGAAAAAAAAAAGGATGTTACTAATAGACTGAAAATTATTTAAAAACTTTAAAACAATTTAAAAAATTTAATTACACTTTCCTTTTGAAAACTTTAAATTATTTAAACTTTAAAAAAAATTAATTAAACATGGGTTGTTAGATTTTTTATAATAATTACAATTAATTCATTCAAATATGGAGGAGGAAGAAAAAACTAATTGTGATATGGTGAAAATAAATATACTTAAGGTATAAAAGTATAATTGCACATATATTAGTGTAATCGACTAATAATTATTATGCTAATTAAGCTAAACATTCGTCGTTGAATTTATTTTTAAAATAAATATAATTAAATTATTTATCATTTTTCCCATATTTATTTTAATAATAAATTAATAATATAATTACATAAGATTTATTATAGTAATAATATAATTATATAAGTCATATTACCTATTGATCTTTTTAAGATAATTGTAGACAAAAAAGTCATATATTAATCAATTAATTTAGTAATACTTTTGCACTAATCTTATAATCAAATAAATGTACACGTTCAATATTAGAATTTTTTTATAATTTCATTTTTATTTTTATTATCTAAATATATAATAAAAAAAAATTTATCCGTGCATTACACGGGTAATTGGACAATAATTTGGTATAATTCAAGCAACGGAAACATAAGAAAAAACATAATCGATCTAACCAATAATTGCGCTATATAATGTTCGGTGTTATAATTTATTAATTACGCTATATAATTATATATTCTTAAAAGATTATAATAAATCCATTTTCGGGCAAAAATCTATATCTATACTATATATAAAAAAAAAAAATCCTCACTTTAAGCTTCCCGCCCAAAACAGTCCTACAATATTTAGGATGCGATTATTTCATATTTTCCTATTTGTTGTACAATTCTACATTACAATTCTTATTGTATCACAATTCTACATTACAATTCCTATATACTACAATTCTATCGTAATAAGACTATAAGACTACTTGTATATAAAAATAAAATCCTCACTTTAAACTTCCAGCTCAAAACAGTCCTACAATATTTAGGATGCGATTATTTCCTATTTTCCTATTCGTTATACAATTCTACATTACAATTTCTATTGTATCACAATTCTACATTACAATTCCTATCATACTACAATTCTATCGTAATAGGACTATAAGACTACTATATATAAAAACAAAATCCTCACTTTAAGCTTCCCGCCGAAAACGGTCCTACAATATTTAGGATGCGATTATTTCCTATTTTCCTATTCGTTGTACAATTCTACATTACAATTTCTATTGTATCACAATTCTACATTACAATTCCTATCATACTACAAGTCTACAATTATATCGTAATAAGACTATAAGACTACTATATATAAAAACAAAATCCTCACTTTAAGCTTCCCGCCGAAAACAGTCCTACAATATTTAGGATGTGATTATTTCTTATTTTCCTATTCGTTGTATAATTCTACATCACCATTCCTATTGCATCACAATTCTACATTACAATTCCTATCATACTACAATTCTATCGTAATAAGATACGACCTTATATAAATCCCTAATTCTATATTGTGAACTTTAAAAGAGAAACGCAGAACACAGTGCAATTATATTCCAGACCTCTCCACTTTCAAATATGCAAATTCTGTTGTTGCGGTCAAGATATTGTTTTATTTAATATTGCTCAATTGTATATTGTTTTATTTAATAGGAATAAAATCATAGTCATGTTTGGTCATATTGCTTTATTTTGTATTTATTGTTATGCATTTTTTATGTTGTTAGTATGTTGTTTTTTTTTTTTTTTGAGTTTTTTCAGCTTTTTGCTTTATTTTTTAAATTTCATGATCTTCCTTAGGGAGCTTTCATCCATTTACAAACACATGTTCAAATTCAAAGATTTTGGATCGTTAAAGGCTCCCGGAGGGGTGGATAGCAATCAGCTAATTGGTAAATTCTTCTTAAACTTTTGTTCTATATTGGATTTGTTCTATATTGCACAAACTAATATTATTAATTAATTGGTAAAAAAATTAATAAAGTTTAATTGGTAACAAAATTTTATTTACCAAATTATGAGAATAATTAAACCATGAATGAAAACAAATTCAGCCTCATAATTTGGTAAACAAAATTTTGTTACTAATTAAACTTTATTAATTTTTTTACCAATTAATTAATAATATTAGTTTGTGCAGTATAGAACAGATCCAATATAGAACAAAAGTTTAAGAAGATTTTACCAATTAGCTGATTGCTATCCACCCCTCCGGGAGCCTTTAACGATCCAAAATCTTTGAATTTAAACATGTGTTTGTAAATGGATGCAAGCTCCCTAAGGAAGATCATGAAATTTAAAAAATCAAGCAAAAAGCTGAAAAAACTCAAAGAAAGAAAAAGAAAAAAAAAGCAGCATACTAATAGCATAAAAAATGCATAACAATAAATACAAAATAAAACAATATGACCAAACATGACTATGATTTTATTCCTATTAAATAAAACAATATACAATTGAGCAATATTAAATAAAACAATATCTTGACCGCAGTAACAGAATTTGCATATTTGAAAGTGGAAGGGTCTGAAATATAATTGCACTGCTTTCTGCGTTTCTCTTTTAAAGTTCACAATATAGGATTAGGGATTTATATAAGGTCGTATCTTATTACGATAGAATTGTAGTATGATAGGAATTGTAATGTAGAATTGTGATGCAATAGGAATTGTGATGTGGAATTGTACAACGAATAGGAAAATAGGAAATAATCGCATCCAGGACTGTTTTCGGCGGAAAGCTTAAAGTGAGGATTTTGTTTTTATATATAGTAGTCTTATAGTCTTATTACAATAGAATTGTAGTATGATAGGAATTGTAATGTAGAATTGTGATATAATAGGAATTGTAATGTAGAATTGTACAACGAATAGGAAAATAGGAAATAATCGCATCCTAAATATTGTAGGACTGTTTTGGGCGGGAAGTTTAAAGTGAAGATTTTGTTTTTATATATAGTATAGATATAGATATAGATATAGATAGTATAGATTTACACCAATAATAATAATTCAAATACTTATTTATACTTCTATATCTATACTACTACAAATAAATATAAAATAATCCTTAGTGAAATTCCCGCCCAAACAATAATAAAGATAAAATGGAAAAGAAAACTGATTTTATTAATTGATCAAAAAACTAAATGCGATACAGTGAACATGAATATACTTAAGTTATAAAAGTATAATTACACATATATTAGTGTAATTGACTATTAATAAGTGCCTAATAATTATTATGATAATTAAACTAAACATTGGTCGTTGAATTTATTTTTAATAATAATTATAATTAAATTATTTTTAATTTTTCTCATATTTATTTTAGTAATAATATAATTACATAAGTCATATTACATATTGATCTTTTAAAGATAATTGTAGACAAACAAGTCATATATTATTCAATTAATTAAGTAATACTTTTGCACTAATCTTATAATCAAATAAATGTACATGTTCCATATTAATTTTTTTAAATAATTTTACCTTTATTTTTATTATCTAAATATATAATAAAAAATTTATTTATGCATCGCACGAGTAATTGGACAATTATTTGCTATAATTCAAGTATGGAAAACATCAGAAAATATTTGATGTTATAATTTATATAATTGTATATCGATCGAAATATTCTTAAAACATTATAGCAAATTCATTTCGTGCAACGCAAGGGCAAAAATACTAGTACTAGTTAATAACAAAATTACGAATTAAAAAAAAAGAAAAAAAAAAGAGAAGAAAAAGAGAGGGAGTTCAATTTTACTTCACAGTTCCTGGAAGGCTGGTACTACAGCACTCGGACATCAATGGAAGCCGAGAAAGCTAATGGGAACAGAGAGAAGAAAATGAGCAGAAAAGAGGTAACTTTCACCCGAGTTCTCTCCACACATTCCACTTCTGAAACGTAAAATCTCTCTCTCTCTCTCTCTAACTATCTATCTTTCTATGTTTTTCCGACTTAGATGCTGGAAAAGAAGAAACTGGTGGAGGAGATAATCAAAGCTGCTTCTTCTGAGAAAGACCATCTCTCGTGTTTTCCGACATTTCGCCAATGCCACAGAAACGGTTCGTAATCTTCCGTTGAACATTTACACAAATTTTATTTTGCCATTTAGGTTTTTTTTTTTAATAGGCAAAATCGATAATGCAATTTTCTGTCAGTAACTTTGGGTTCTAGACGTAATTAATTTTATTTGCACTCAATTTTGGTTTGAATTGTAATCTCCCATTGGAGCAGTAAATTTCGAATGCAAATGAACTAGTTTGAGTAATTCCCGAATCATTTTTGTATCACTAGGTCTGTCTGTATACTTGGAGTCCGGACGTGGGAATAAGCTTTCTTCTCAACTGAAGCAATATATCCAATGCCTTTTCAAGGTAACCAAACTTGAGTACATGATATGAGCTGCTATCACATTTCACCGTTGATATACACCTATTACAGGAGAATATGAAGGGACCATATGGATCAGAGTGGCCATCTGAAGAGAAGGTCAAGCGCAGGGAAATGATTGCTCCAGAAGCACGCTACATATTTGTATATGAGATTCCAACTGCTGATGACAAGGATAGGGATACAGCTAATAGGATCGATGACAAGGGTCCAATTATTGGATTTGTGCACTATCGCTTCCTCATAGAAGAAGAGATACCTGTTCTTTATGTGTACGAATTGCAGCTTGAGCAACGTGTTCAGGGAAAGGGCCTAGGGGATTACTTGATGCAACTAATTGAGCTTATTGGTCACAAGGTGATTAATCCCCTTTTCTTATAAAGCTTATTATGGAGTCTGTTTCTTTGGTTTTTAATAGTTGATTGCTACACCGATCAATTTTCTTGATGATGTTAATCTTCATTTGAATCGGGCTGCATCTTGCACTATAGAATCCTGCTAACTAAATTTTTTCATAATTTACAGAGTAAAATGGGTGCTGTGGTTTTGACAGTTCAAAAGGCAAACATTTTAGCTATGAAGTTTTACACAAGTAAACTTAGGTAAAATTTTATTATACTATAAGAACTGCTGGTATACTCAAGAAAAAGATAAGAATCTGGTTATGCACTACTCTTGCATGATTTTATTTAAAAAAATTTTTTTTTTTTAAATTTTTTATACATTACTCTTGCTACTACTGAGAAAACATTTTTGCGATAAATTTCATGCAACCTAATTTATTAAAAGATTAAATACAAAAGTTTCCAAATTCATCAGAGTTGATTAAATCTTCTCCATTCATGAAAACAAAAAAAAAATGTCTTTAATTTTTTGAATGAGTTTTGAATCAAGTAACGTATTTGTTGAAGGAGGCTATACAATGATATAATGGAAGTATCTATATCTTATTAATCATTTAGCTAAAGGAAAACAATGTATTACGCGCCTTATATTTCATTTTCAACTTTGCAATATCAGGAGAAACCTTCAGGGTCTTCTGAATTTCATTGAAGTTTCTTTTGAAGCACTTCCAATCTTAACTGGCACCATTTTAGTCATATTGCTTGTTGAACTTGTTGGAGTAAAGAGCAGATTAGGAAGAAACAATCACAGTTGATAGGATTACAATGAATGAGACAAACAAGGATACAGAACAGTACCCTCCAGCAGGGATAATTCCTTGCCCAGCTACAATAGCTACTATTTCCTGAGAATTATTCGATGCCCTCAACACTAGGGGAGGCTCCTTATTTATAATCTAATATCGTGTAGAAATTAAGTAAACAGCATCATAAGTAATCTGTCTTCTGACTCTTCTCCTGATTTCTGTTTCCATCCCATGAATTATGCTACATTTTTGTTCTGCAATTCTGATGGTTGAGTGATTGGCTGATTTCCCTTTCCATTTGTGTTTTTTCTTTGTGAGTAAACAATCCAACGTTTTGGTGCCTTTTCAGTATTTTTCTCAAGCTGAAATTGCTCTGTTACACATAAAAATATTATTACTAGAATGTTAAACTTTTGATTTCGGGATAAGAGAATGCTTTACTTTATTTTCACTTTCTTAATTTTATTTCCCTCGAGTTATTGGTACTGTCCCTTCAATTATTGAATCTAATTTTTTGCAGGTATAAAGTGTCTGCTATTTCGCCATCCAGAGTGTATCCAGGGGTATGATGTTTTTAGTGTTTGTATGTTTTAGCTTTTCATCTGTTCAGACCCCATATGCCGAATCTTTTACCATATTGACTATTTATGTTGCAGTTAGGACTGCAGACAAATTATGAGATTCTCTGTAAAACATTTGGTTACGAAGCTAAAGCAATGCTGGAGGTATGCATGTTTTCTGTGTATCTTTCTATACATAACAGAAAATGGAAATAGTGATGTGGAGTTCAATTGGATGCTATTTACGAACACCTTAGTTCTTAGAAATTAGAATTAATATATATTTACATGTTTCCTCACATGCTAAACTGAGGAAATGTGGCTGTCATGAGAAAAGTATAATATATTGGTATAATTTCCATTTTATATTCAGTTATTAGCTTTTGGCCTTCTATTTTTCTGTTATTCAACTTTTCTCTTGACAGATGCATGAAGATGATATATATAAAGTAAAAAACAAAAAGCTTTAAATTCTACTCTGTATTAGACAAAATTCAGTAACTGAATAACTTGTGAAAACAAACTGTGGCAATGATAAATCGTAAGTACCCAGTTTCTATCTCACTAAGTAATTGATAGAAGCATCAATGGAGTATCTTGACTAAAGCTAATCTCCAATCTCTATCTCTTTGTTGCAATCCTAACATTGAACAAATAGAAATCAACCATGTTAAGTTTGAATGATAGTGTCCACTAGTAATAAAGTAAATATGATAACCCTGAACTATTGAAAAAAAAAAAAGAAACATATACACAGTCAACAATTTCCACTTATACCATAATTCCTAAACCAAATTGACATTTTTCAATTCCAGGATTGTACCTACAATTACAATCAGTCAGACTCTCAGCAATAACTTTTATTTTCTCTAATCATAACACTGAATGAAATTCAATCCCATGGTACACACACACACATGCGTGTAATCATGTATATAAATATACGCATTTTCTTTCCCAAACACCAATTTCAGAATCATAATGTGTGTTCATAGAGGTGTATCTTTGATATATAAAAAGCAGTAATCCACAGGGCTCCCTTCATTGCATGATTTTCATATTCATCTGTTTCTTATATGGAAAATGTCAAGATAAGATTACTGATGCAAAAAAAGTTTGGTTGCTTATATTGTTTTTCTTGTACAATTGAAATCTCTCTTGGTGAAGGGAAGCGGTACAAATGAGGAAAACTGATTATTGGACAAGCTTGTGTAGCCTTGCAAGTTGTGCTCATTCTAGAGACTGTAACAGACCCCTCAGCTAGTAAAAGGTGAAATGTAAAGCTTAAATATAGTGCTTGCACTATTGTATTTTTCTGCCGTTGATCCTAGGTTATTATTAGCCTCTGGCAGTTTGCAACTGCAATTGTGCCTGGCATTACTATAATACATTAGCTGAACCAGAAAGTTCTTTGTTTGGAATTCTTTATTTTATTTTTCAAGGGCAAGTCTGCAAAGAGCCAAAGACCTGTTTTGCCATTAACCTCTGTGTCTCTGTTTCTGTTGAAGTTGGTGTTATGCATTAGGACCAGTCACTTGGCACCTGTGGCATGTGTCACTGTGGGTTCGATGTATTTTTCTGCATTTACTTTTCAGGTGGACCTTAATAAAAGAGTAATTTATAAAACAAAAAAATTGTTAGCCGTAAAAGGGAAAGATTTTCTTTTTCGGATCTATTACAAGTCTTCCATATTGGAGCTAGGTAGTACTCATGCTTACACTTGGCTTGACATTAGCGCTTAGTTAATTGGAGAAATGAGTCATTTTTCTAGAAAAATATAAAATTGGAGAAATGGAAACTTGTTTACTAAAACCATTTTTCCAAATTGAAAAATGGAGAATTGTTCTCTATTTTTCTAGAATTTGGAGAATCCATTTAACTAATTCTCCAAATTTGGAGAAATGGAGAAAGTAGATTGATAAGAGTAAAGAGACAGGATGAATTTGAATCAAGAAATTTAGGAGATTATGATATTATAAAGTAAAACACAAAGGAAAGAAAACAAGGCATTCTAGGAATATCCCTCCAACAAGAATAAATTCTTGCCCACAGCTACTTAGAGCTAATTGTTCCAATTCCATTGGATGCCCTCTCTTCTAAGAGATGGTCCCTATTTATAATCTATTACCATATGTAAAATAAGGTAGGAGCATCAATTACTGACTACATAATTAGTCAATCCCTAATTACACGCTCCATAAAATAAGCAACGATTTACACTCCAATTCTTCCACTAGAATGATTATTTGATTATTTTCCTTTCCTGCCTGATCTGTATCATAGATCAACACTTCAATCCCTTGCAACAACATTTCTAACCCTTTTTTTCCTAGAGAAATGGAAAACGGGAGAAATGGGAAACCAAGATATGAAGTAAATGACAATAGAGTAAGAAAAAGTAATTTACACTTTTTTTTTCCTTTTTTTTCCTTTTCTTTTTTGGGGGTGGGGGGGGGGGGTGGGGGTTGGGAGATTGTTCTCATTTGAAGTGATTGTTAGTCTTTGGCAAGAAGCTTCTTGACTTCTCCCCTTATAAAGGATCTTGCAAGCTTGACTTCAGCAGTGAAAATCCCTCGAACAGATCTGTGGTCAGACAATCTAGATTCACATCTATCATAATGTTTTTGCTTCAGTCCATTGCCAAACCAAATTATCCGATCACACCTACAAAAACTTTCTTTCTCTATTAGACACTTAATTCATTTATTTGCATATTTTTCAAAAGCTTTTAGTATTCATAGTTTCATACCAAGCTGGAGTTCGGCACTTTTTACTGTGTCTCTTCTGATCACAATCATAGTAATCTTCTGAGTTTGTATTATACTTGTAGGTTGGTGCAAACTTGATTTCTTCCTCATGCCACCCTTCGAAGACGTGGCCTTCAGTTAACTCACTCTTCAGCTTTATTTCAAGGTTTTAAATTTCAACTTTAGAGTTATGCATTGCGGCTTAAAAGGATATATTTTTAGGATCCTTAAGTTCATTTTGGAAGTTGTGGCAACCCTTTGATATTTACCTGGTCATTTTGTAGCAAGATGCTCCACTGTCCATCATTGACCAAGGATCTTGTTGTAGCCTCTGGCAGGTATATCCTGTAATTCAAGTCCCCAAGCCAAATCACCCTGCTGTGTATGAGAACCAGATATTTGTAGTTAGATATTTCTATGGGGCACGGACAACTGTTAGCCTTTGATATCTTTTCAAGGAAATGCACCCTTTTAAATAAAATTCTAAAAGTTACACCCCCTCTTTGTTTAAGCTATAGTAGAATTAAAAAAAAAAAAGAAAAAAGAAAAAAAAGAAGCATGAGATAAATACAATATATAATCTCACTTTGAATTGAAGGAAATAATAAAAAAGCTGTTTCATTTCTAGCCTACTATCCTGAAAAAAAAAATGTTTAAGGAGATCAAGTTGTACGGATGGAGTAATTTTAAATATCACTGATGTTTTGGATTTTAAAAATTGTACCACGAGTTGGAGATTACATACTCATGGTCTACAATTTTCCTTGGCAAAGCCTGTGAAGGTCCAGAAGGAAACCGGGTGCGTGATAGTATTTGGTTTGCATCTGTATTTCTGTGTTTCTCATCTCCTTTGTTTCCTCCTGACGCCAAATGACTACAGACAAAGCAGAAGGTTGTTTCATGCAACCGGAATCTAACTGATACTGAACCCTGTAATCATTAGTGGAAATCAGTTAAACAATAATAATTAAAAGAAAAAGAAGCAAATCTAGATTTTTTAAACTTTATAATCTATACTTTATTGGATGTCCTTATTTGTGCATACTTTATGCCATATTGCTATTGGACAGTCAATGTAGGATTCATCACTAGGAATGAATAAACTTCTAGAAATGTTAGATAAAGTTTTCTCTTATATGTTTGCCTCACTTTTTTTAATTTCATATTTTCAATATACAGAGTAAATATTTCAGCTGAATTGACTTGGACATAGGTGGAGACTATGCCTGATTAGCGATTACTGTTTATTGAGAGTATGCCTGAAAATTTATCTGTCTAGTTTTATTTGTTACTCTCTAATTGTTGGTACCTTGTTTCTGATGCGTCCAAATATACCACAGCCTACACATGAGACATCTATATGGTTGATATAGTGGTGGATTTGAGTTCTTGCCCAGATAGTAACAAAAACGCCCACCATCTGTTTGCTTGCTATGCATTCAAAAGCTGCTGCTGCTGAGTTAAAGTAGGCATCTCTGTGGAGAGGGCAAACCTTTTGACACTCTCCTGCTTCTGCCTTCTGTATTGTGATGGTACTGCTGGCTCTCTTGTTGAGTGCCGATCTTATCAGAGAATTCCATTTATATGATACACTTGAATTCTCTGAAACTATTATGCTTCCAGCATTCAGGGGCACGATTTCTTGAAACCTGATAGTAATGTGTTGTTGGATTTAGCATTTGTTATATATCAAACTCATTGATCTAGGTTGTTTGGTTGAGTGGAATGGTTTTCCATTGACTTTTGAGTCGATAATATAATTAGTGTTTAAATGTTTGTAGAAGTTGAAGAATACCCGAGAACATAGATATCAGCTGTGTTCTTCTGAATGTTGAGCAGATCTCCCATGTCAAAGTCATCTGGCGGTTCAATTCCCCCCACATTCCATGAGCTCACAAACAAACTTCAAAAAAAAAAAAGAAAAGAAAGATTGATCAAGAACCGATGTGGAGTGAATGAATGTAAGGAAGCAGAACCGCTTACTCAAAACTCTGGGTTTCAGATGAATCGTCGGACGCAATAACAATGCTTTCATCCGGCCTCTTGAGGATAGTTTTAGCTGGTAAAGTACCCCACATGACCTTGAAGCTAATTACTATAAGATAGTCAAAAGGAAGAAAGGGAGGGAGGAAAGAGTTTACTTCATCCTGTGGTTGGTAGGGGAAGTTAAATAGTTGAGAAAAAGGAAGCTGAGCAAGAACAGAACAAGTTGTGAGGGAAGCCGCAGATGTCAACTATAAACGGTAAGTCTTTTTCTGTCTTTTTCATGATTCTTAATGAGGTAGTATTTGTTCTATATTTTCTCAAACTTTTTACCCCAGTGAATCAATGTTTTCACCGGTGTTCGATCCTGTGATAACAAATTTGAAATGGTAACAGAGTTGTCATCACACTAAATTGTAGTTGGCCTCTCCATCCCATTTTATTTTTTGTGTTCGGTTTGGTTTGGTTAACGAGTTGAGGCTTGATTGAACTATTTATAATTTTTTTTTTTATAATATCTAATCTAGTGTTAATGCATACAATTTATATATTAAAAAACTACAAAAAATATTATTAAATACAAAAAAAAAATGAAAATCATTAGAAAATATTAAAGAAAATAACTAAAGAAAAAAGAGTTTGATTGATCAATGAATAATAAACATGATATGTAAAATGAGATATATAGAGAGTATTATTTGTGGATATTTAAATAAATAAAAAAAGAGTTGTAAATATATGCTTATACATTTCTCTCGTGTTTTGTATTTACTTTCAGTGTGTTTTTTTGAATACTATTGACTCTGTTACAGTGTAGTATTTGTTCATACATATTTTCTGAACCTACTGAAACACAGCGAGCCAATGCTCCCACTGGGGATCGAACTTATGGCCTCTCACTTGGGAGGGCCACACCTATACCGCTTGACCACAAGGCCTTTGGCACTTTCAGTGTTTTTTGTTCCGTGCTACTTAGGATATGAATAAAACTTTAATTAAACATTTGCTTAGTGTCACGTCCATTAATGATACAGTTGGCTTTGAGTGTCTTAACATATAGAAACTACTTTTAAAGACTTGCAGCGTTATTTGCTGTCAATATAGGATTGGATTAAGGTGTAATACACAGATTGTCGGATTTAAGTAAGAATTAAAGTTTTTTTTTTTAATTTTTAATTTTAATTGGTGTGGGGTGGCCAAAAAAGTAAGTGCATGGGAATACTTTGTATTCCAACAGTGGCATGACGATGAGAAAACTACAATAAGTATATATTAAACGGAGACCAATCAGCGTTGGAGTTGATTATTGAAAGGCCGCAATAATTAGGGAAGTGTGACGCAAGTTGGATTGCGATTTCTCTTCTATTAATTGTAACCTTTTGTCTTTTTAATCTTATCCTAATCTAAATTAAATTTGGGTTTAGGTGGAGAGGAATAGCAGTTTCTGGAATTCTGAATTTTTTTGGGTGTAGCCCAATGTTTTCACCGTCGAACACAGTGATTAATTCCTCATTGAATTTAAGATTACTCCAGGCTCAAAGCCAATGATCAAATTATTGACTTCTGGTTAATGATGAATGAATATCTTTTACTCAATCACACCCCAGGTTTGAAATTCGGAATTAAACATCTCTCTTCTATGCTTGCTAAACTGGCTACATTTGTGTAGTGCCTTTGGTGTACAACATGCGGTGTTGGGCAAGGGCACAGAGAATTCTCCTCAGAGGGTTTGTCCCATCGGTTCTCCATCTATTAGCCATCTTTGCGATCGAATTGGTCTGCAAATGTGTTCTGCTCCTTATAAACATGACAAATGTTGACCTCCCAATCCCTCTCCATAAGCTCTCTACACTTTGCAATTACATTTTTCCTTCTTAAAATAGGTTGGAATTCTCAACTTAGATTTTAAGCTACTGGGATAAGTCGATTCCACATTTATTTATACACCAAAAGTAGTGATATGAGCAATTGAGGACCTTCGATGATAGATTATGTTAAATGGCCGTGTGTTTGGTTCGCACATGGGAATCGGAATCGGTATCAAATACTCGGTAATGGTATGAGTTTCGATGAAAGTATTTTGCATGTTTGGTAGCAGGGTGAAATGCGAATGATTATTAATAGTTGGGGAAGAGGAGGAAGGGAAATGAAACTCCTATTTTATTAGGGAATGAGTTTTGCAATTAATGGTTAATCAAATCCATAGTACTGTTCTAAAAACCTGTCAACCAAATAATAACAATGACTTTGATACCCATTTTTATAGCTAAACTTGTCAACTAAACACACCCTTATATGTTTTAAATTTTTGTATTATTATTATTATTTTTAGTTTTTCGAACAAATGTTAAATAGGCCATTGAACTTATAACTTTTGTCTAATTGGGTCAATAAACTTAAAATGCTTGCAATTGAACTTTTAAACTAGTAAAATATGTGCAATTGAGATATTTTTTTATTTCTTCCAATGCTTTTGAGTTAAAAAATATTTTAATCTTTTCTTCTTCTAGCACGGGAGAGGAAAGTGAAATTCTTAGTACATACTCCATATCATGTAAGTAATACAGTTGGATTCTACTTGAAAATTTTGGGGGAAAAAAAAACCCTCAATTGCACAAATTTGGTTTGTTTGAAGGCTTAATTACAGATTTTTTAAGTTTAGTGATCAAATTACACAAAACAATAAATGTAGTGACGATCTATTTGATATTTTTTCCTTAGTTTATATATCAATGATAAAAATATGTACAAAATTTAAAATAGAAATAATAATTGTTGCAATGTTGAGGGATCAAAACAATAACATATGTGCATAATTACGTTTGAAATTGACTTGCAATACAATTAAAGGACTAACTTGACTTTCTGTTTTCTATTTTAACAATAGGTGCAATTAGCTTTTTAGGTGTTGTTTGGTACACTGGGATGTGTAATAAATGGGGCTGCTGAAATGGATTTAAACATTAATAATTAATTTGATTTAAAGATAATATATTTTGGTGCATATCAATCGGGATTCGATTTGGTATATAAGTGTATTAGATATTTATTTTTTTTTGTAAATTTACAGGGTCTTTCTCTCCGTCCGTTTAACGTTGTCCACCCACGTTCGCTCCGAGAGGCACAGGAGCTGGCCCAGGGGGAATCGTCACTTGTGGAAATTGAACCCGGGTTCTCCCGAAATTCCTCCCCACAAAGAGAGCTCACTTGCCACTTGAGCTACCCCGTTGGGTTAGTGTATTAGATATTTTGGTTTGACATTTTTACCGAAACAAAACAAAATCAAATATTAGCCAATGGCCTTGTGGTCTAGTGGCACTCGGTTGCACCCTATGTGGAAGGGGTTGGTTTGAGCCTCAATGCAGGCGCTGCTGTCTCTTTGTGCTTCAGTAGATTGAGAAAGTAGTTATAAACAGATACTACATTGTAATAGAGTCAGTAGTACTCACTGTGTTCTTTGAAAGCCATATCGAGACTAAACCAAAAATTTTGATTTTCCGATTTCAAGTTGAATTAATATACTCCGTAATAAGAAGACATTTATAAATTGGTATAAGAAGAAAGAAATGGCCTTCAGTTGCTATAGATATTTCATTTTAAGGTTTAGCTTTTAGCAAGTGTTTGAGAGGAATGAAAGTTTGATTTATAGCATGTGTTTATTTTGATATATATATAGGGTCATGTTCAGGTGTGGCCGTCCCTTAACGTGTGATTAGTGCGGCCTCACCACTATGTATACAAATACACACCATTCAATGTTAGAAAATGCACCACACAAATATGCATCATTAGGTACGTATCACCAAAAAATACATCACTAGGTATACAAATATACACCACACAGTGTCAGCAAATGTACCATTAGGGGCAGGGGAGTTATGGTGCATTATTTTGGGTGTGTGGTGTGTTTTATGGTGTTTTTGTGTATTTTCATTGTGGTGCGTTTTCTAACATTGAGTGGTGCATTTTCTAACATTGAGTGGTGTGAAGCGCACCGATCGCACGGGAAGGCGCGGCCACATTTGAACAGATTTCCACACACACACACACACACACACACATACATATCTGTTCAAATATGGCCGCGCCTTCCCTCTATATATGTATATATATATATATATGTATATATATATATATGTATATATATATATATGTATATATATATATATATTGATGCTATGTGTATAGTGGTGAGGGTGAATGTGGTATGTGGTAAAACGAAGAGTCAAGACTCCCCGAGTGTCGTGTCTCTCAAGGATGACGAATAGGAATCGAATGGGTGTGTTGGCATCTAAGAGGTTCAAGGAAAAGAGTTACAGGAATGGCTAGGAATTGGATTCATTGGTAAGAGGGTAAGGTTGATAAAAGTGGTGTAAAGTAAAGAAAAATAAAGTGGGGATTGGGGCTTTAGGCTTTTCCATGTGGTTTATCTTTGATGGGTTTTGCGAGTGCAAGTTGTGGAATAGGCTAGGGAGTTCATGGCACACTACCAAGTGACGTCACACTTTGGATTCCCACATCCTCATTCGGTTGGGGCATTTCATCGAACACTTTGTCTACCACTCCTCTCGGATCTTGTCCTTTCGGACCAAGAGCGGAGATGTGGGTGAGTGAGACTCGTGGGTGGCCGGCTGGCCGCTATCGCGCGCACACTCACTTCCTTTGGGTTTGCTACCTAATGTGGCCACAAAAGGCACAAAGCTTAAAGAACATCATCCACACAAGTTCAACATCCAACAAGCAAGCAATTCACAAATCAAAGCAATAATATTAAACATCCACATAGATCTACCATGGGGCCACCAATCCCCTATCTAATCTACTCTAGCATACTAAGAAACAAGAAAAGGAAAAGGAAATTCAAAGAAACAAGTATTGAATTAGAAATTGAAGAGAATGGTTACCACCCCTTGAAAAAGGGGATCTTACAACCTTGATCTTGAATCCCAATCTTCCTTCTTGCCCTTGATCTATTCTAACTATGAACGGAAGGAATTTTCCCCCAAGAGGGGAGAAAACCCTCTAGATCTATCTATCCTATTCTATCAATTTTCTGATCTCTCCTCCTCCCCCCTAGGTTTTGGGCAAAAGGGATTTATATAGGTGACAAAGAAAAGGAACAAATTTCCCAAAATAGCCCTTGGCCCGACCACGCTTGCTCACACGCATGTGAGTGGCGTGGTGGCTCTCTGGAATAATTCCACGCCCAGCCACACGCGTGTGAGGCTGCGTGGGGCGCTACTGCATGTCGACTTGTTTGTCTTTTGCTCTATTTTAGCTTCAAATCCCTCTTCAACCTGTGAAATACTTCAAAACTCTTTCTGGAAATGTTGTTAGAAGAAATTGATCGCATTTGAGCTGAAATGCATGCAATTGTTGTAATTGGATGTCAAAACGATGCGTTTTTAATCTAATAAAGACCCCTTATAAGTGTTATTCTTGGTGCTTATCATATATATATATATATATATATATATATATATATATATATATATATATATATATATATATATATGTTCAGAATCAGGTGCGAAAGAGTTGTCAGGTGAAAAATGTGCAACAATCTCAACCATTAATTTTGTCCAATCTATTTTGCTTAAAAAATTGCACTTCAAATATACAGAAAAGGTGCACTTGAAAGCACAAAAAATTCACTTGACGGCACAAAAATGTACACTTGAAGGCCAAAATTCTGCACTCAAAGACACAAAGATGTGCAATCAAAGCAATTTATAGTACCAAAACGGGAAGTTATTCAACTTAAGTGTTTTTTAAGCAATTACCCTTACAAATCGTTTGTAAATCTCACAAATTTCCATTAGAAATTTAGTTATATGTTGTTGAAAAGAATGTAAAAGATATAACAAATATTGGTCCGTAATTGTGCACTTGAAACCCAAAATTTTGCACTTGAAGGCAAAAAAAGTGCAATCGATGCAATTTATAGTACCAAAAAGGTAAGTTATTCAACTTAAGTGTTATTGAAATAATTACCCTTACAAATCATTTGTAAATCTAAAAAATTTCATTAGAAATTTACTCATATGTTATTGAAAAGAAGGCAAAACATATAATAAACGTTGGCACATAAATATGCACTTGAATGCACAAAAATGTGCACTTGAACGGAGAAATGCGCACTTGAAGGTCAAAATGGTGCACTTAAATGCAGTAAGATGTGTACTCCAAAGGAAAAAGGTACTCTGAGAAGTACTTCGAGCAGTATTTGGAAAAATTATACGAAATATTAGCATAACTTAGCCTGCAAAGTCAGTCAATTTTCGGACGAACGACAATCGTGCCCGCAAGTGTCAGCGTACACGAGTCTAATTGACCCCTTGTGCGCGAGAGAGAGTCTCTATACTATACAATTCAACCTCATTCTAGAAGGCTCTTGTATATATATAGTGGTGTAAACCATCTCCCAAATCAATGCGTGACAAACCCCTTGTACGCGAGAGAGTCTAATTTTTTACCTTCGTAACCGACCGAAACCGACTGAATGTGGTTCTATGACTAACCGAAAACTGACAGTCGGTTACCAAAAAACCGAACTAAAGTCAAAATCACAAATTCAAACAAAAAAATTACATAAACATACTGTTTAGTGTTTACTCACTTTACTGCCAAGATTGGCATACTAATAGCCAAAGTAAAAAAACCAAAATGTGATGCTGGCATACTGCCCACTACCTCGCACTACAGCCACTGCCAAAGGGATGAATGGGCTAATTAATATATTAATTTAGATATATTAATATTATAATATATATATACATATATACATATATATATATATATATATATATATATATATATATTATATCGGTTATCGGTCACCGACCGATAACCGACTCCCAATAACCGTATAATAACCGAAAAACTGAAAAATCAAAATTTTTTTGAGATTAATAACCGTAACCGACTGATAACCGATATTTTCTGTCGCTTTGGTTATGGGTTAGTGGTTAGCGGGCGGTTAACCGGCATTTTGCTCACCCCTAGTGACAAGTGTTTTTTTACAAAGTCTTTCCACCTTCATTTCCAACTCAAATGAGTCTACTTTGAGAGTTTATTTCTCATTCACTCTTTATAATCCATTTTGAGCATACAATATATCAATTTCTTTGTCTCATTACAAAGAGTGCAAATCCACATTGACCCAAGATAAATCAGAGGTGGACCTCACATATATTTAATTTGTATCACAAAATAGCCACATAAATGACATTTTAAATTAAAGCTAAAATTCCAATGAGTAATAACTTGATGCCTAAAAAAAATTCATTATTTTATACATAAAATATTAAATCTATAATTTCAAGCAATTGAGCTGATGCATAACCTTCAATTATATGAACCAAAATAGTAACAATAAAATGTATTTTAATTTATAGTGATTTTGTTCTTGGTGAGTGGTCCCCTTTTTGGCTTTTACAATTACATAAGTGAATTTTTCAATGCTTTTTACTCTAGGTTGAGTGGTCCCTTTTGGCCTATCCTTTAGTTTTAAAAAACATGTATAAATTTTCAATGCTTTTGTTGTTGGTTGAGTGGTCCATTCCTTAATTACAATTTCATCATCTAAGAATATGATTGGATGGACGGAAAACAACTACTATTTGTATTAGGCTGATTTTGGTATGTAGTGTGATAGTTAATGCACTTTTAAACTATTGGTGTATGCCATCCAATCAATTTCATCAACACAACTAATCCAATATTGTATTTCAATCCACACTTTTTTAATTCCTAGATTTAGTAATACCAAATGTCATTGGCTAGAAAATTGTTTATACATTTCCTCGATAACCAATCAAGTTAGCAACCAATATTGGCGGAGGACTGAATTCTATTTTATTGTTGGTGAAAATAAGAGAGTTCGATTCTAGAGAAATTGATTGAAATGAACATAAATGAAATGACATGGATGAAAGTAAGTAATTTTTTAAAACTTAGATATGAATAAATAAAATTACAAGTTTCGAAATATGTCACTATTTTAGTATGCCCCTGAATTAATTTTTCTATTTCAATGGAAAAAAAAAAACCACCAAACCAATGATTATCAATTAAGACTTACATTTTTGTTTTTTTTTTTTTTTTTTTTTTCTGATTGCTATGACTTTATTACAAGGTAGTATCTGTTCTATACTTTCTCTATCGATTACAACCCAAAGAGTCAATACCCACCACCGGGATTCGGTCCACAGAGGTGCTATCTGAACACAAGGTGTTTGGCAAGACTTACATTTTTGTTGTTGGTGCTACACTTTAAAAATTGTTATTTATTTATGGGTTTATTACATAGTATTAATGGTTTAAAGTTAATATTTGAAAAATTTATTGAGAAAATTGAGAATTGCTTTTGAACTATTCAGTGATTGGTACACTATTGTTGGTTGAAGCCGGCATGCCAATACGTACTGATATCTCATTCAATATAGTATGACCTACTTAGTAGTAATTAACCATGAATATCATTTTTTTTTTAAATTTAGACTTTGATTTTTTCAAACAATATAGGATTATGATCATCACAGCCACCACCATTTAAGAAAATCAATTAAACCTACTTATACTAACCTAATTATCTAATTCCGATCCGCTGCCTATCAACACCCTCGCCGCTTTCATTTACTCTATTACTAGTTGTAAATACACACCATGTACGATGGAATAATGTCTAATGAACAACAAAAGCTAATAAAATAAATTGATCAAAATAATAAAATAAATAATAAACACATAAATTTTATAAATATTATAAGATAGAATTTAAATTTTTTATGATCTGACATAACTTTTTTAAAAAAGTCATTGAACATAATAGGTATTGTGCTAAAAAAAAAGATTTAGCTTTTGACAAATGTAATTAGTTTGCCTTATAATTTTTCTATTATAATTATATTATATTTTAATATTGATATGATAATAAATGAAATAGAAATATTTTGTTGACAATAAGCCAATAATGCATATATTCCACACCAAATAAGAACCAAATAAAAAACTACAAAAAACAAGTGAAGTTTTATTTTATTTTTTAAAATTTTTTAAAATAAATATAGTTTAAATTTTCAAATAAGAAAATCATATCAAAATAGATACAGATTATTGATTAATTAAAATTTATTATTAAATTAAAATATATTTATAGAACTACATATAGACACGTGTGTGTGTGTCTGTGTGTATATTTTTACTTTCTATAGTGAGTGTAGGATTGAAATAAGAAAAAAATATTAAGAACAAACTTTGTAAAAAAATTATAAATGCACAACACAAATGACACCAAATAAAAGCATTTAGGGTTTGTTTGAAAACCAAAAAAATATTTTTTGTTTTGACTCATTTGTTTTTCCTTTTTAAAATTTTAATTAACTTAATTTTTTTCACTTAAACATAAAAATTTAAAAATTCAAAAATAACTTTCATTCTTTGAGTTTCCTAATAGATTTTTTTTTTGTTGAGAAATTTCACTAATAGATTTTTAATTCTAGTTAAGAACTAATATTAGAAATGTTAATATAACTTATATTTTGATTTTATTTAAGGATTAATATCATTAGCTTTATAATTTTATTTTAGATTAGATATTGAAAAAGTGAAGTAATATTTCAATAAAATTACGTTTGAATATATTGTAGTACGGAGTATAGATTTGGAAAGTGAAAAGATTGATTGCCAGAAATGAGCCAAAACCTTGAATCATTTAAGTTGACAATATAATGCAAATCGGGTTCAGCCCGTTTAGAACTTAGATACCTAATGATGTTAGGGCATAATGAAGAGTAGAGTTGTGGCAATGGTAGAGCTACATATCCCGGACCAAAAAGCGTCATGGACATTTGCATGTACAATCAATGGAATGGATACACAATTAATAAGGATAATTTAGATAAAAATCCCACATCCGGTGGGATTGAAGTTACGTTTTAGCTAGATTGTCCATTCATTCATTCATTCTACAGTTGAAGTTGAAGTTGATGTGCAGTGAGTCTGATTCATCAGGACCTCTGATCCAACCATTGAATAATATGATCTGCTACTTGTTCCTTTTCGGGTTCGAATAGGAGATCATGCAGAAGACCTTGAAAGAGCTTGATAGTCTTGTCAGTGGAGGAGGCATCCTCGTACAGTTTCTTAGATGCTTCAGGGTGGGTAACCAAATCGGCTGTACCATGAAGGACTAGGAATGGCACTGTCAACCTGCTCAGGTTATTTTGCAAGAAGGTGGTTATACGAAGAATCTCGTACCCAGTTCTTACTCTGATGGATCCAGTGAACACCAGTGGGTCAGAGTACTTGGCCACTAAAGCCTCTGGGTCCCGAGATACTGAAATGCCCCTTTTGTTACCTGTTCTCCACTCATATCTTGGCATCAACAACGACAATACTGGAGCCAGGGCCTAAATTCAAATTCAACATCTTCTTACACCTTTCATCTTTCAACACACAACATACATACATATATGCCCAAACCCTAATGGCTTCACACACAATTCTTATACCTGGACCAGGGTTCGAGCCTGGCCTGTCTAAAAATTATATATGTATCTGTATTTATACATTCTGTACACGTAAACAAATTGAAGATATGTAACATGATAACTACAAACACATACATTGTTAACTGCAGGTTAATATATTCTGTACTTACAGTTAACAGTTTATGTGTCTACCGTTATCATGTGATGTGCTTTCAATTTGTTTACAAGTACAAAAAAAGGTTAACTGCAAGTACAAAATGTGTCAAAATGCAAGTACAAAATGTTCACAATGCAAGGCATACTCTAGTCCATGCGTGGTATAATTCAGACTTCACAGAAATGGGATAAATGGGGTGCTCACCGTAACAACTGGATGCGCTGGCTGAACTCCCACAGCAGGTGATGTCAGTACAATGCCAGATATAAGGGTACTCACCTTGGGGTCCAGTGCAGTCTGAAGGTTTTCATGGGATCAGTCAGATATAGTGACACACAGAACCAGCATAGCAAAACTACTTAAAATATTATTGGCTGGAATTGAAGGAAGTATTACCTTGAGGACAATGGCTCCACCTGTTGAATGTCCAAACAAAAAGCATGGAAGTCCAGGATTATTATCTACTAAAACCTTTGACAGAAATAATTTCTGCAGAAAAATGAGGAGTCAGTGATCGAGTAGCTTAGGATATTCATGTAAAAGACATTATTATGTCACTCAATTGGTTGATTAAGGGACCATACTGTGTCATTAACTGCATCGTCAAGAGAATGAACAAATGCATGTAAACCATCACTTCCACCGTGCCCTGTACGAAAGAAAACCAGCAATTTTTGTTACTGTGCCTTGAAAATGTACAGTACAATTTTAAAAACCAGGTTAAGAACTTCAATAATATACAAGGACAGGTTTCATCAGTTCAGTTCAAAAGGCACATGTTTTACTCAGTAGCATATATGAAACTACATCATAAAACAACACAAATTCTAAATATTTATTTAGAAAAAAGAGCACCGTATCTTTTGCACTATAGAGTTTAAACCATGGAAACTGTCACTGTGTGTGTGAGAGAGAGAGAGAGAGAGAATGCTAGACATTAAGGTAAAAATGCACTGATGCTGACTTCTAGGTAGAGTTATCCTCTAGCAGATACCAAGCTGAAGTGAGTTCAATATCCTTCAATTCATTCCTATATCCTTGTGACTGCCATGTACAAATTTAAGTAAGCTTATATATTGACTTAGGCAGTAAGGTTTGAGAAGTAATTTACAAAGATATGAATGTGGCTGACTGTAATATGAAATTTTTATCAAGTGGTAGTGGAGAATCTAATCTCATCAAATACAAATTTTGTTCGCTTTTTCTTTCAAGTGAGGCATTCAGAGCTCAGCTTTTTTCACCTCAAATTCTTAAGACCACACTCCCTCCCTTTACCATTCTTTTATGTACAATGGCTTATGCAAATATTCAAGTCAACATGCTTACTTATGAGGAGGAGCTTCACATGTTACTTTTTTCGCACCAATTGCATCCGGATTGGAAAAAATTCAATCCCTGCAACATGCAAATATAGATGCATCGTTGATGACTGAGAGAACTCTAGACTGTAAAATAGTAATGAAACATCAAGGGTTTTCACTGAGATGGACCATCCCAACTGATGAGCAACAAAGTCACAAAGTTCAAGAGTGAAAGGAAAAGAAAATCATAATCTACTGAACTGATCTAGTACTCTGCAAATTAGATTTTACTTTCCTGAAAAAAAATGGTAATTCACTTATTCAGATCTCTCCTGTCTCTCCTTTCTTATACTTGCTCTAAGATTTTTCTAAGAAGTAGTATGCATCATGGTAAAAATGTCCAACTAGTGCATATGAAAGCAACAAGCTCCTCCTCTGTCTTCCCCCTCTAGGGCATTGAGTAGTTATACTTTATTTGTCCAATTTTATGTGTTAGGTTGATTTAACGAAAGTTGATTCAAACTATTTACACTTTTGTATTAATTAATCTTGCTTTAAGTAATAAAATTTATATATTTAAAACCTAAAGTAAAAGGTTCTATCAAATATAAAAATAAGCAAACAGGGAAGAGTTGGTTTGAATTTCAAATACTCCATTATAAATATGACAGGTAAAATGGAACAAAAAGATAAATCATAATGTCCCTTCTATTCTTTTCCTAAAATGTTGTACCCCAATCATTTCATCAGACATGTGCATTGTAAAGCAGCAAACCCTTTTCTCATGCCCGTATTCTTTCCCCTTCTCTCAAGAAAACGGAAATGTAAGGTTTAGAATAAAATCCAGTTTCTTGTTATAGTTCCTTATGTAGATATATACAATTTTCAAGAGTTATGGCACCAAGAGTTCAAAATTGTAACTAGAATTATATAGAAGTTATATATAACAAAAGTGTAAAGGTATAACGATTCTAAAATAACCTAAGTGCATAAATGTTTTTGGTAATATTACTCCTGGTATTTTATAACCACATTGGGCTATGACTAATTCAGACCCCATTTGGGGGAGCTCTTCTAAAGTCGGTTAACAATTGAGGTAACAGCAATAACTGATATTAGTTTAGTGCTTGACATATAAATATTGACAAATAGACATTCTAGCACAAGATATAATTCCATTATTTGCAAACTAAATCCATGGATTTAGAAACAAAGTAATACGACCTTTCAATTAACACTGTAAGTGAGCAAAAGAAGCATTTAGCAACAAACATGTCATAGGTTTTTTCAGTTATTAATAGGAGTAACTATCCTCACTTTTATTAAATCATTTTTTAGCAATACTGTCCAATATGCCACCTAAGTAGCTTAGTTAAAACACATAAAAAAGCATATAGAGCCAAAGCTGCAGTATGCACTTATGTTACCCATGTAGCTTATTTAAAAGTTAAAACACATGAAAATGCTAATAAAGCTAAATTGTCAAAGTTGTCAGGTGAGGAAACATAGCACAGAGCAAGGTATTAATAGAAGATGAAATAAAAATAATAGCCAGATTGTTACAAAATGAAATTCGAACTCTGATTACTCAAAACATGCAATTATAAAATAGACAGAGGGAAATAAATAATATAAAAAGTGTGCTTTAGACGATTCATCAATTGTTTGTACTTACCAATCCAATCCATTCCATAAACTTTGAAGCCATTTGCATTCAGCTTCTTGGCAAAATCATTATACCTTCCACTGTTAAATAAGTACTATAAGCATAATTGTTTACTGGAAATCACTTATTGCCTCAAACCAATTAAATATGCTAACCTGTGCTCATTCAGACCATGTAAAATGATGACCAATCCCCTACACAAGATAATTTGAAATCAATCAGAAGCAACTAAATGTATAGATACAGTTTACTCTAAAAAATCATTTTGCAGACAGTAAACAAAAAAAATAATAGTATTAAATAAAACACAATGATTACAATTACAATTTGTACCCAGACCCTCCTGAAATGGTTGGATGGGATTAAGTAGTATGAAGCAATTCTGCCTTAGCTGGGACAGGAGTGTAGGGAATACTTTATGAAAGTTCTCAATGGAAATTAACAATGCAAAATGTATATGCATTCTTATAAAGTAAGGAAGTTAGATATACACCAGCAGGCATTCAACTATTTACATGTGGGATTTCATGTAGCAAATTATAGTAATGAATACCAGTAATGTCATAGATATGCCTTCTTAAAAAGAGATGTCATATTAGAGCTTCAAATAAATAAGGAGAATGTCATTTGTCCATTTTATGTGGCTTAGCTATTCATATATTAGTTGACCACAATATGAATTATTTTGATGAAGCAACATTAAATACAAAATTTGGCATTAAAAAATTGACACAAATAGCATAAACACTAGCGGACAAATTTACTTCATAGTTTTAGCAAATAATTACTAATAAGTGGAGCAATATCAGAAAAGTGTTGTCCATGACATAGAAGCACAAAACACTGGCAGACAAAACAAGAACAGCAGTAATCCTTAAAGGCTTTGAAGGGAATTTGGGCATTGTGATTCTTGAATTGAGGTTCATCCAAGGGGACCACCGATTGAATATCCAGCTGACATAGTATTCCATACATATTCTCCTCGAGACATACTCATAGTAATCATCAACAAGCATAACTTACATACATCTTTTATCTTAAAATTCTCAACATCTAGAATGCTGGAAGCCAGGATTGTTGTTATCAACTTCTTAGACATAAGCAATTATGTCCAATTATAGATTAATAGAAATGCTCAGGGACATGCGTTCTGTTTTCCAGAAAACTGATTAATAGAAATTAACTATTAATCAATGAGGCATTAAAATATACACAACAGGTGCATAGCTCAAAAACTAAAGAAATGAACTTCAAAATTGGATATAGACACATACTCCGATGATTAGCATTTAATAATTACTACAAGCAATAAATTAATGACACAAAAATTTATATAGAGAACACAGTGCAGTAATTAATTAATCAATTACCTGACTTTAACGGAAACTGGAGTCCATGATTGAGTGAACAAGGTGTCACCTCTTGGCGTCACAAAGAGGGAACACTCTCTGACCGTCTCATCATCATCATCCTGCATCACGCGCCTCATCGCCAGAGCTCTCCTCGCCGCAACTTCCTGCTCCACCGCGCTCTTCCGAGACAGCATCGTCGTCGGAACTCTCACAATAGCGCCCTTCCGCTCCGTGGCCTTCTCCTCCTTTCCGACGCCCTTCTCCTGGGACGCCGAGGTCGCCACAGACGCGGCCGACGCCATTCGCCTCCGCCCCCGGAAAGGAATCAGAAACAGCAGCACGAAAGCATTGAGCAGCAGCCACAAACTCCGCAACGCCTGCATAGAAAACAGAGCGCTGATTCTTCCGCTCGCCCCGGAGGTCAGGATTATAGTCGCCCTGGCGTCGTTCCCCTTGGACAATTCCACCGCCATTGGTTTGGGAAAGGCAAACACTCTCAATCCGGAAAACAAATATCTCGCCGGATCACCAGCTCTGCTGCTCAACCTAGAAACTGATCCCAATTTCCCTCTGAAACGGAGCGAACGAATTCTAATTACATATAATTCGTGAATTGCCAAGCAAACCATAAAAGCAGGTGCAAAAGAATTTATACTTCGCAACGCAATGATCTTCAACAAAAAGTTTGAGGAATGGATTGGAATTGGGATGGAAATGAATTGTAAAATTTGTCTTTTCTTTTCTTTTTTTTTTTTTTTCTGGAAAGCGGAAATGTTGCTGGAATGGGTTGCCAGAAAGAGAGATATATATAATAAAAAAAAAATGGAATTCCTGAATTTCTGAGGAGGAAAGCAAGTCTCACGAAATGAATCCTATTCCGTATCAGCGATTCATGGTAGCAAAATCGCCACCTATCGTTGAGAGGCACGTGACGAAAATGCGGCATTTCGAGATGTTTCCTTTGAAATTGAAAGGGACAAGTGCTGAGGCGTGACAAGTGTCCTTTACGTTTGCAGCACTGATGTTACGCGTGTCGCAATCATTTTATTTCTGGGTCCACCATTCCATATAAATGTATTTGTTGAAAAATATTTAAAAAGAAATGAAATTAAAATTTTATGAAAATGAATTCTATTGTTTAGTTGGTGGAACAGAAATTATTAATTATATAAATTTCATTGTTTAGTTGGATTTGAAATTGTAAAAAAGAATAAGTAAAAAAATAATTATACCCCTACACAATAATTAGTGAGGGCATAATTGTCCTTCTTGTTTTTTATAGAAAACAAAATATCAAAGGTGGTCAAGAAAATTATTTTCCATCCAACCAAACACCTCATGAGTTCTACTACCTGAATTCTTAAATCTTACTCTTTAAATTTTACTCTTTGATATGGCGGACACGGATAAATTACTTTTTTTATTTTATTTTATGTGAGTCACAATACAAATGTCTACATCAAAATTTTGTGTATGAGAGTAAAAATTGGGAGTAAAAAATAGGAGTACACATAATATTTTCCATATCAATATTATACAGAGCAACAAGAAGCATTGTAATATCGCGAAGAGAAAATGACAGTTTTAGTCAATTTGTTATATCTAAATTATAAACTCAAATTATTATTTTATATAAATTTTCCCTTTAATTATGTTGATTGTGAATTCAATTCATTACTTATAGATTTTGTTATCATTAACAATGTATTTTGAATTTTCAAATTATTAAAGGACATATTGACTATTTCATCAAATTTTCTCAAATTTCTCCACAAATCTTCATATATAAATCACCATATCCTTTAATAATTGAAGGATATATGAAGTGTTTTGCCTAAGTAATTTGGGAATTTGAAAAAATTTTACAAAATATAATGGAAATTAAAAATAAATTGTTAATATTAAAAAAATTTATAAGTAATGAATTGAAACCGCCACTTTCAACATAATTAAAGGGGATGATAAGGATTAAATCCTTTGGTGTATTTTGTATGTATATGGAGCGTATGAAAATCAAATGAGCAAGGCAAAGTAGATAGTCAAAAGATGAGCCCTCCAAAAACCCCCTCATTCATTGCTGTTACTCAACCTTTTAGAGAGAACATAGAGTATCCTATCATCTAGAGAGAGGAAGAGAGAGGGACCAAAGGGCCAAAAGTCCAAAGTCCCCTAACTTGAAGGGTTAAAGCCCTTTTTATAGGCTCCTTTATACCGACATACGTACAAAGTATTTACGGTTGTATACCCGGGGTATATTCCCTATCAAGTAGCCCCCCAGTCCGAGCCTTGACGTCGAGCCAACAAGGAAGGGGTCGGGCTGGAAGACTGGCCTTATGGTGGGAGTAAGGTGCCCACAGCGGGAGTAAGGTGCCCGTTTATGGTCCTCGGACCGATTTTTGTGGGAGCAAGGTGCCCACTACGGGAGCAAGGTGCCCGTTTATAGTCCTCGGACCGATCTTTGTGGGAGCAAGGTGCCCACTACGGGAGCAAGGTGCCCATTTATGGTCCTCGGACCGATCTTTGTGGGAGCAAGGTGCCCACTACGTGAGCAAGGTGCCCGCTCAGTCCTCGAACCGATCTATTACGACGGCGGTCGGAAAAAACGCTACGATCGAAACGTCATAAAACACTACGGGAGTAAGGTGCCCGCTCGGTCCTCGAACCAATCTGTTACGAAGGCGGTCGGAAAAAACGCTACGACCGAAACGTAGGAAAAAACTACGGGAGTAAGGTGCCCGCTCAGTCTTCGAACCGATCTATTACGACGGCGGTCGGAAAAAAACGCTACGACCGAAACGTCGAAAAAAACTACGGGAGTAAGGTGCCCGCTCGGTCCTCGAACCGATCTATTACGACGGCGGTCAGAAAAACGCTACGACCAAAAATTCGGAAAAACTACGGGAGTAAGGTGCCTGCTCGGTCCTCGAACCGATCTATTACGACGGCGGTCGGAAAAAACGCTACGACCGAAAAGTCGGAAAAAACTACACTCTTTGCACCGAGGAAGAATTACCCTCGTTTGCTTTTCTTTGTAAACTGTACATGTGTGCTAAGTCGAGTTAGGTCGACACTACCACCACCGGCCCGATTAGGTTGGCATCGGCACGATAAGCCCGAGATAGTATCTCGGAATAAGCCCTACGTAGTAGGCAATTCAACCTGCCAGGTCGGCAGTCCGCCCCGGGCAAATCCAATCCCCTGGTTGGTAAAATCCGATCCCTAAGATCGGTAGATTTCGGACGACCCTTATAGTCCAAAAGACTATGCTTAGGGTTGTACTCTTTTTCCTTGACTAGGATTTTTTCCCATTGGGTTTTTTCTTAGTCCAAGGTTTTTTAGCGAGGCAACCGGCATAAGTCACAGATTATATGGTCAGCTTTCAGCCCGAACTCTTCCCCGTTGGCGCTCAAAGTTGTGCTCTTTTTTCCTTGGCTAGGATTTTTTCCCACTGGGTTTTTTCTTAGCCCAAGGTTTTTAACGAGGCAACTAGCATGAGTCGCGAACGGTAAGGCCAGTCTTCCAGCCCGACCCCTTCCTTGTTGACTCGACGTCAAGGCTCGGACTAGGGGGGCTAGTTGATAGGGAATATACCCCGGGTACGGCCCTAAGTATTTAATACATAGACTGTATACGAATACGGGTATTAGCCCATCCTATATAATGGACCTTGGCCTCTCATGTAAAGGACTCTTGGCTCACTTCACTCTCTCTCTAAATAAGGCTCATGAAGCCATGCTCTCACCTCTCTCTAAATGGTTGAAGGTCACTTAATAAAAGGGATGAATTGAGAGCTAATGGATGGATCTTTCTCACTTTGTTCATACTATTTTCATACACATTATATACATGAATGTATTTTGTTGTATCAGGGGAAATTGGTATAGCGTAATAATTCATGCACTGAGTCTACAATTTAGGTATAACTAATGAACTAAAATCGTCATTTTCCCTTTTGTGAACATTAACAGTTTATTTTTATTTTCAAAATTCGCTCAATGAGTCTTCATATATACGCTACTAATGTGCAAAACTCTAACTAAATACTATCTTGATTGAGGAGAAATCTAAAAAGCAAAAATGACAAGTAAGAAATTACTTAGGATCGAAGATACACTGAATTGTAAGTTTAATATGTTAATTTATTACAATTTTTCATTTTGTTGTATGTAAATTATTCTTTTTGATATCTTATTAAGTTAATACCTTAATGGGTGATATATGCAATTTAGTGATTTTAATATGCTAATTGATTGCCTTTAGAGGTCGTTGAACTTAAAAAGTGTACAATTGAACCATTAAACAAGCAAAACATGTGCAATTGAGACATTTTAATTTCTAAAATTTTCCGGTAGAATCTGATCACATTACTTATATGTATGTACTAAAAGTTGCCTTTTCATCTACCATACTAGTTGGGAGTGAAGACCGAAATGTTTTTAACTCAAATCGCATTAAAAGAAATTAGAAAAATATTCTAATTGCACATATTCTACTTGTTTGATGGTTCAATTGCACACTTTTTAAGTTCACTGACCCAATTGCACAAAAGCGATAAGTTCAATGACATATTTGACACTTTTTCCTTTAATTTATATGTATTATTGTATTTCGTTGGAGATGCAATCTTTTTTTCTTTTTTACCACATCATGATTTTGGTTTTAGATTTAGTGCAAGGTGGGTGGATGAGACAATGATCTTTATTGGTATTTATATAATAATGGAAAAAAAAAACGTACGAGGCATAATTATCTAGTCTGAAATAGCGCGCATGCACACACATAGAGAAATGACTAAAGCTGAAAATTGAAACTAGTTGGTAGTCTTGACTATGCTAAAATAATTGAGAACAAATGGTGCAAAAGAAAAATGAATTCCTAGTGATTTAATTTTTTTTTATATGAAAAGGATATGGTGGTTTATATAATACTCCGTAAAACAAAATGATTAATATGTCATTTAATAATTTAAAAATTCAAAATAAAATTTTAATTATAATTTATAACAAAATTTATAAATAATGGATTGAAGCTGTCACTATCAATATAATTAGGGGGAAAATTTGCTTTCAAACAAAAAAGGGGAAAATTTTTATAGGATAATAATTGATGAACTGAGTTTACAATTTAAGTATAACTAAGGGACTAAAACCATCATTTTCCCTATTGTCAAATATTTCTTAAGGCGTCCACAACCTTCTCACAAATTATACTGTGGACCATGGTCATGGCTGATACTGCAGTTGTGTTGAAAGAAAACTGCAGTTGCAAGGAACAGAGGTCATTTCATCCGTTCAACACAACTGTAGTATCAATTCAACACAACTACAGTTCCAGATGGATGAAACGACATCTGTTTCGAGCAACTGCAGTTCTCTTTCAATACAACTGTAGTATCAACCATGGTGCATGGTCCATAATGCATTGTGAACCATGGTCCACGGTATAACGACTGCAACCTTCTTCCCTTATCTCCCTATTTTATGGGTCCCAACTCATCCATATCACCATATAATCTCCTCTCATATTTTTCTCTCCAACTCCTTCTCATTTTTTTTTTCTCTCTTTCTTGTAGTGATACTTTTACACATCACCTATTATTTTATTCACTTTTCTATAATTAATAATTTCAACTTTATAATTATAATTTTTAATTTCAATTTTAAATAAAATAAATTTAAACAACGAAATAAAATACTAATTGATTTTATAAAATATACTTTCATAAATTTCATTCAAGCAATAATTAACACCATATTAAAATTCTGGTTCGAAATCGTTTACAAAAAAAATTGTTAGTATGGAAAATTGGCATATGAAATCAAATGAAATTGATTAGTGAAAATAGGCCTATGAAATCAAACAAAATTACTGAATGGTATGTGAGAAATAGTGTATGAATGCATATGCATGTAAATATGAATTATGCAAAGTGAAAGGGAAATGAAATGCATGCACTTGTGGACTAAAGTGAGATAAAGAAATAATGGATGCATGCATCATGTGTACATGTGTGGAATGTGGTGCAAAAAGAGGTATTGAAATGCATGGCCAAAAATTCATGAAATAGGATTAAGCAAATTGTGGAAATGGAATGTGTGTGTGGTCGTGGCGCAAAGGAAAAAGAAATGCAATGATCGTGACATCATTCGTACGTGAATCAAGGAGAATAGGAAATAACGCAATACTATAAATACGCTCATTCACAATGAAGAAAATCGTAGTTTCAGTGTTTCAAATACATATATATAGTCAGCGAGGAGCTACGAAGAAACTTCAATACAGGGAAAGATTGGTGTACTATTCGGAGAAATCAGCTCCAAATTATTTCAGTACAAGTTGTGTTAAAATCCAGGTTGGTTATAGTTTGTTTAATTGGTAGAATTAGTTCAAACTGTACGTGTAACTTTTTCATAGAGTTGTTTTATAAGGTTAATGTTTAAATAGGTGGTACACCTAGTTTTGTAATTCGTTGAACCTTGTAATTGTAAAAACCAGCGGGTTGAGTTTTAGTGAAAAAGTGTTTGGCATGGCCCCACAGATTAGGAGGTGTTCTCCAACTGCGTTATCAAATTCAGCTGTGTAATTATTTTGACACTAAGAAATTTGGGAAAATGCTAAAGAGAGCTAAGGGACAAGGACGACTGAAAAATAACAGCAAAGGAAGTGGAACGGGAAATCTTCTAAAGCAAAAATGTCAGAATCAAGATTTCAAGCTCAAAGGAATCCAATGCTATGAATGTGGAGGATATGACCACATTGCAGCAGACTGTGGAAACAACAAAGACAGGAAGTCGTACACACTCACTTGGAGTGATTCTGAAGATTCTAACAATGATGAACAATCAGAACAACAGACAGGAAACTTTATTGCATTCCATGGAAATATGTACCTCCTTGATGATTTGGAAGAACGTGCAAACTACGAGAAGTTATTCAAAATTACAGAAGAAGTTGTAGAAGATAGTGAAGTAACGAGCGACTCAAATCAGATGCAACCTATCACAATAGGAGCACATGAGGTAACTGAAGAGATACAAACTGATGACGATGATGTTGACCTTACACATGAGGCAAATGAAGAGATACAGACTAACGATGAGGATGTTGACCTCGCAGAAACTTATGAAGATCTGTACAAGAACTGGTGTAAGGTAAGTAAGCTGAACCTTATGTTAATTAAGAATGTTGAGTCTCTAGAGTTGGAAAATTCAGCCCTAAAAACCTCAATAGAAGAACTTAAGATTGATTTAGATACGAAGGTTTCAAATGAACAATACCTGCAAAAGGAAAATTCAGCCCTAAAAACATCAGTAGAAAAACTTAAGACTGATTTAGATACGAATGTTTCAAATGAACTATACCTGCAAAAGGAATTGGAAAGTTTCAAAAAATGTGTGAGAATGTTGAACACAGGCACCAATAGTCTAAATGAAATCCTTCAGTCAAGACAGAATAACCATAACAAAGCAGGTCTAGGATTCACAAGCGGGCAGGGAAATCAGAAAAACTCATGGGCGCTAGAAAAGAAATCAAGGAGAAACACTGAAGGCAAAAGGTATGTGAACTATTTTTTTAACAAACCATGTTTTAGGTGTAATATGAAAGGACATGGATAGAGGCGTTGCAGACAAAACAAACCACGACAAATGTGGCGACCCAAGCAAACTTGCTTAACAACAAAATGATATTTTTTTTTGTCTATTAAAAAAAATTGCTTAACTTATTTTTTGTTTCGTTTTTTTTTTTAATTATTTAACTTTCATCATGTTAGTTTGTTTTGCAGATTCAATTATACACTTGTTTTAAAGATAAAAAATCAAAAACAAAATAAAAAAAAAATCAGACCTTGTACGCCAGATGAAGAGAAGTTCATTGACAAGAAAAGATTAAAGGTGTATGAGAAAGAAAGAAGGAGTTTTTTTGTCATATTTATGGTTTGCTAATGATACAGGGTTCTTAGAAGACTGATGATGAATTTCTTTGAGGAAGAAATTGAGCCAATCAAAGAAGATTACAGACTACTAAGACTCTCAAACTGCCACTTCCTCAGGTTATTAAAGTTATTCCCGATGGACCAAATCCAAACAATCAAACTGCCACTTCCTCAGGTTTTGCATAGTTAGTTGATTCTACAGATCAGTCCATGTTCTATTGATGGTTAGTTCACTGGTAATATTTAGTTTTCAGTAGTAGTGTTGATTTTTGCAAGTAGTTCATCTAGAGCATTTTATTGATAGCTTGTGGATAGTTCTCTTACACTGATTCAAAAAGCTTGTTGCTCGTTTCCCACTCAACTTCCTGCTCATCATAATAGCCCTAAGTTCTTAATTTTCTACTCCTAAATTATATGATTGCTCCATCCTCTCAAACACATTCTTACCAGTGGATACTTTTCTTGATTACCTAGAAGAGGGCTACCCGGTGTCTGCTACGGTTTAAAAGGACCCTAGAACAGCCCGGAGTGAAAGCTGTCTAGTGTAAAGTGCTCCATTAACATTTCTGACATACTTACCTAGAAGAGGGTTACCCGGTGTCTGCTACGGTTCAAAAGGACCCTAGAACAGCCCGGAGTGAAAGCTATCTAGTGAAAAGTATTCCTTAAACTGGTTACCTGGAAGAGGGCTACTCGGTACTTAATATGGTTCCAAATGGACCTGAGAAGAGTCTGGTGTGAAAGCTTTCCAGTGTTGTTATTTCCGTGCTTTATCATTATACTTATGGAGCTCTCATGTTGATATACCTGTTATATATCCCCCCTTTGTGAAATTCTCAAATTTCAATATTTATCCACATCTTATCAATTGCATGCTCTTAGTTGAATTTTCTTGCATTATTCAATACATACTGTTGTGGCTATGTTACCTTTGGCTAATGTTTATCAAAAGGGGGAGACATGCTATGATTAAAGGGGAGATTGTGTATCAATTAAGGGGGAGAGAACTTGATGTACATTTGTGTATGAATTGAGGGGGATACCTGGTATGAATTGAGGGGGAGAAAATGCCATGTGTTTGTTTGATCAACATATGCCAAAGGGAGAGATTGTTAGTATGGAAAATTGGCATATGAAATCAAATGAAATTGATTAGTGAAAATAGGCCTATGAAATCAAACAAAATTACTGAATGGTACGTGGGAAATAGTGTATGAATGCATATGCATGTAAATATGAATTATGCAAAGTGAAAGGGAAATGAAATGCATGCACTTGTGGACTAAAGTGAGAAAAAGAAATAATGGATGCATGCATCATGTGTACATGTGTGGAATGTGGTGCAAAAAGAGGTAGTGAAATGCCTGGCCAAAAATTCATGAAATAGGATTAAGCAAATTGTGGAAATGGAATGTGTGTGTGATCGTGGCGCAAAGGAAAAAGAAATGCAATGATCATGGCATCATTCGTACATGAATCAAGGAGAATAGGAAATAACGCAATACTATAAATACGCTCATTCACAATGAAGAAAATCGAAGTTTTAGTGTTTCAAATACATATATATAGTTAGTGAGGTGCTGCGAAGAAACTTCAATACAGGGAAAGATTGGTGTACTATCCAGAAAAATCAGCTCCAAATTATTTCAGTACAAGTTGTGTTAAAATTCAGGTTGGTTATAGTTTGTTTAATTGGTAGAATTAGTTCAAACTGTACATGTAACTTTTTCATAGAGTTGTTTTATAAGGTTAATGTTTAAATAGGTGGTAGACCTAGTTTTGTAATTTGTTGAACCTTGTAATTGTAAAAACCAGTGGGTTGAGCTTTAGTGAAAAAGTTTTAGGCGTGGCCCCGCAGATTAGGAGGTGTTCACTAATTGCGTTATCAAATTCAGCTGTGTACTTATTTTGACACTTCTTAAATTGCTTTATATTATATTATATATCTGCAATACATAATTTCAAAAATAAAATTCGAAATCAAATACAATTAATACAATTACAAAAAGAACTTTTGTTAATAGTTCATATGTGTTCAACCAAGTTTGCACGAAGTTAAAGATGTATTTGAGAATCACGTAAATCTAAATTTCTACAAAGGTATTCATGAAACACTTCAGTTGAGCCGTGAGCTTATTGTATTGGCATATTACCAACATCCCAATTATCATTATCGAAATGTTTATGGTTGATAGAGTAATTGGGCAACAACACCCAACCCGAACCACAAGTATTGACCCAAAGAAGACAAACGACCACCAGTTATGCAAAGACTACACATTGAAGAGGAGCGTTATTATTAGCGACTACACACTGAACACTCATCTTCCGCGCACTTATGAGGAGCTAATGAAGACAGCAAACCGCTATGCCGAGATAGAGGAGGCTGATAGAAAGAAGAGGGATGAGGAGGAAGGCAGGAGTAGTGGACGATCTATTAAAGTTTGTTTGACCAACCAGACACCGCGCCCAAACAAGTCATCCACGACGAAGAGGAGAGATTACGAGCGGCCTCGTTTCGCCCCGCCGTGACATTTAACACCGCTTACTCATTCGATTAGCGTGATTTTAAGTCACGCTGAGGAAATGGGAATGATGCATTTTCCCTCATAATGCATGATAGTTTCTCCGAGCGAGGACCAAACCAAATACTTCCGGTTCCACCGACAGGTTGGTCACGCCACTGACGAGTGTCACACTTTAAAAGGGCAAGTTGAGGAACTAGTGCAGAATGGGTATTTTCCTCAATTTGTTAAGTATCCAGTGCAGCGATAGTATCAACAGCAAGGCCAACCCGGAAATGTGTGGCGAAAGGAAGAGGACCCTGAGCCTTCCGCGCCCAACAGCAAGAAGAGAAGGTACAATCAAGGCATGAAAGCAAGAGACAATGTATTAGAGGAGGAACCCGCGCAACATAGAAAACATGTTATTCATTGATGGCCCATCTTGGTTAGATTCGTTACCAAAAAAAAAAAAAAACGCCATGACCGAGGTCCCGTGCCTCGGCCAAGATCGGCCGAGGCTCCATGAGGCCGTGCTCGGCCACAATTCTTACCATTTGAAAAAAGAAAAAAAAATGGCCGAGGTCCCGCACCTTGGCCATGGCTGAGGTCCGGTGCCTCGGCGAAGATCGGCCGAGTCCCTGTGCCTCGGCCACAATTCTTACCGTTCGAAAAAAAACACTTGAAGAGGGAGCGTACCAGACAAAGTGGATGCCGGATCAAAGGAGGCGGTAAAAAACAGAAAGATTACTCCCAAGCTACGTTAACCACTCTCGCTGGCTAGGGAGTGGGGGGGACTGGTGACAGAGTAATTGGGCAACAGCACCCGACCCGAACCAAAAGCATTGACCCAAAGAAGACGAGCGACCACCAGTTATGCAAAAACTACACATTGAAGAGGAGAGTTATTATCAACGGCTCCACTACCGTAGAACTCACAGAAGAAGAGTCGTTGCAGCTGGAGTATAAGTGGTGACATGTTGTACTGAGGGGGGGGGGGGACATTCTAACACACAAAAACTACTACACATAATACTATTGTATTGCTCATTGTACTCAGATCAATCAATAATACAAAATACATACTGGTAACAATACTACCGTCAATGGTCAATAGACATTTTGAATTGGGAGAGATTGAGAGGAAGTGTAATTTAAGAATATTATATTGAAAGAGTAGGATTGTATGAAAATTATATACATACATACATACATACATACATATATATATATATATATATATATATATATATATATATATATATATAAAATAAAACATTCAATGGTCTTCCTCAAAAAAACACTCAATGGTCAAAATAAATTGACCATGGAGTGAAATGAACATTTTTTCATATGTGAGAGTTAGGATAGGTTGTAGTGCACCAAGTAGGTGGCATGTTGTCAATGCAACTTTTCAGAATAGTGTGTGCATTTCCAAATAATGACGAAAAAAAAGAAAAAAAGAAACTACGTGTGAAGTGAATAAACCAGTCAACTCAAATAAGAGCATTAACATCATAAGTTTTTTTTAGGTTTTTGATTCAGTGCAGGTCTACATGGAGGATAGAGAGTGTAGGAGAGAGAAAGTAGAAGTGCTTCTATTATTTGAGGTCCTTGGAACAGCATTGTAGCATCAGGAAAATATATAATACGATGAAGCAAACACGCACAGCAGGCGCCCAGCGGGCTCGTGCAGTGCATGCACTCGCTGGGCTGGTCAGACGGATTTTTTTTTTAAATCAAATTTGTTTTTATTTTTACCTCTCCTCCATTTTCTCTTTCCTAATTACACTTACAAAAACTTCTCAAAAATCGCAAAAAGACCTCACTATTAAGGATGCTCTAAAAAAGAGAAGTTTAAACAAAAAACAATAGAAAAACTCGGGATCATGGTTGCAGTAGGCGCTAGGCGCTAGTCGGGCGCCCGGGTAGCACCTAGCGCCTAGGCGGCTTAGGCGGGCACAAAAAAAAAACAATGGCAGACTTGCAGTTTTCAACATTCAATCAATCATCCAATGATTCAAAGTAGCAAACTATAAAAAATATCAGGATATGGTAATAATGTTTGTTAATTAATGAAATATGAAATAAATCAAATAAATGAATAATTATTAATTAATAAATTGGATTATAGAATCAATGAATAAAATGTATTAACTAATGAAATAAATTAAATGTTTAAAGTTTAAAACTTTACAGTAGCAGTCTGACTCAAACGACCAGTAAAAATCGGAATAACTCGGTCAAAATCGGCCAACTCGGCCGAGTTGACCGAGTTGGCCGCCTAGGCCGACTAGGCCGATTTTGCCGCCTAGGCGGCCGACCGATATTTTACCGCCTAGCACTGAAAGCAGAACGGCCTAGGGGCGCCTAGCGCCTAGGCGCCGACTTTTACAATAGTGCTCGGGATTACTAAACTCGAATCATGCACAAATCACCATAAAATTACAATAACAGCCCCCAAATTTAAAAACAACCACAGAAAAAAATACAAATAGGCGCCACATACAAAAAAAATAGGATCATCCAAAAATAAAATTAAACAAACATTATAGGAGTGCATTCAGGTGCGAACTACTCGCCCAGGAAAGAGTGAGAATATATGTCATCCGTTCACGTGTTCAGATCTAACGGATTAGAAACACTGATTTAAAAAAAATGCAGTGATATTTTTGTAAATAATTGAACATTGAAGTGCAAGTAAAATGTATTATATTTGCAAGTAAAAAGTGAATATGACTAATACTTAGGAACGCATTTTACAATTACCCTATAATCTATTGACGAAAAATGTAATTTTTTGTTTTTTTTTTAAAATTATATAAAATAATTATTTTTAAATTATTTAAAATAATTTTACAAAACTTTTTTAATAATATAAAAATTTTAAAACAAAAAAAAAAAAAACAAAACAAAACAAAAGTGGCAGTCCCAAGTTGGCACTGCCGATTTTTTTTTTTTAATATTTAAAAATAAATAATATTTTTAATAAATAAAAAATATTTATTTTAAAAAATAAAATAAAAAATGAAAAAGTGTCAAATTGGCCTCCTAAGTCGGGTGAATAGGGCAATTAGGCCCCTTAACTGAATTTGACCTGATAAACAAGTCATGTTGGACTCAATTGCACTTTTTTGCAGGTTTAGGGGGCTTGAATGGAGCTTTTTTCAGATATGGGGCCTAATTGCACTATCCACCCCACTTAAGGGGCCAATTTGACACTTTTTTCCCAAAATTTATAATGATAAGGGTATTTTTGTCCAAAAAATTGTCTAGTATAACTCTAAAAACACAATGTGCAAAATGGTTAGTACTAAAAACATGAACATAAGTTAGGGATATAACTTTGATTGAGACTTATTATGTTTATGCTAGTATTTTTTGATGCTCGATGCACAAATAATAGGTACCTAATATTAATATTTTATATTAAAATTTTAAATTTATTTAGATTTTAGATATTTAAATTATTAAAAATAATAATAATATAAAATATTTTTATAAATTTTATATTTATATTTTAGGAAATAACTAATATATAACTCCAATATATTATAATGTGTATATATTATTATTATTATTGAAGAAGATGATAAGAAAATATATGGTGGATGTATGTGCATGGTAACAATAGTGAAAAAGATAACGAAAATTATAATGATAAGGGTATGTTTGGGCAAAATATAGTAAAGTACAACTTTTATAGCCTAACGTATAAAAAAATTTAACCGAAAAAACGGACATAAATGAATTATATAACCTTCATTCGTACTTATTATATTTTTAGATTATAGATTATTATTATTATTATTATTATTATTATTATTATTATTGTTACTATTATTATTATTATAACAAATAATATGTTATTTTCAATAAAATAAACCAAAAAGGAAAAATACAATTTCTTAACTTTTAGCCCAACAGAAAAAATAGTTTCCTTAACTTCCGCCAAACAATAGAAAATTAAAATATTTTTCAAAAAATGAGTCATTTTCTAAAAATCATTTTTCGAAAAATATTTTCTAAGTTTTCAAACAAAGCCTTAATGCAAAATCACTAAACTTGAGGAGTCACATATATTTTGATCATATAAAATACTACATGTGATCAACGATTAGCTTAAATTGAAATATTAGAATTATGATAGTGATAATGTGTTACAATATTTTGTGCATTTGTTTAACGCAAATGTTAATAACTAAATTTTGATTTAAAATTATCAGTAGTACTAAAAAAAAAATATTTAAAAAATATTACTGCACGAAAGAAATTAAAAGATAATTTTGACCAATGACGTGTAATTGGTATGCCTCAACAACAAAAATTAAAATATATAAAATTATAAAGTCAAAGTACCCGTCTAAATTTGTGTACTTTTTTTTTGAGTACTACTGACTCTGTTACAATGTAGTATCTGTTCATAGCTACTTTCTCAACTTACTGAGGCTCAAACCCACTCCCATTATCCATGTGAAGTGTAAACCGGGACACCGGGTACCACTAGACCACAATGTCTTTGTTTAATTTAATTAACTTTATTTGTTTAATTTAATTAACTGTACTTTAAGAACTAAAGAACCGTACTTATCACTGTTTATTATTATTTAATGGTAAAAATAAAAAGTTGGGTTTGAACTCTTAACCTCTTGAAGAATAAAATCAATTTTTTACCACCAAGCTACTCATTAATGGGTAACACTTATGTGAGACCGTCTCACGGGTCACCATTCGTGAGACGGGCCGGATCTATATAATTTGGGTCATAGTATTGTAATTAGGCTAACTGATCGCTGCGGAATTCAAAAGAATCAATCCAACTGTATTGTGCATTTATACTGCGTATATATTGGGCTTAACGTGAGACTTTTCCCAAATTAATAGGCAATTAAAACTCTTCTCACTTATCCTCAAAATATAAATGTAAATTTTTATTAAATTTTTAAAAATATAGTAAACTTGTTCATATTCATACATTTTTATTACATTTTACATTTAAAAGAAAAAGATATTGTGTTTAACTTAAAGTATTAAATATATCTATCTTAAACTGTATACTAGATTTGGACTATGAAGTATTACATTTAGGCTATAAAATATTGTGTTTAAGGCTTAAAGTATTAAATATATCTACCTTAAATTGTGTACTTGATTAGTGCTATTAAGTATTACATTTAGACTATAAAGTAGTGTGTTTAAGGCTTAAAGTATTAAATATATCTATCTTAAATTGTGTACTAGATTAGTGCTATGAAGTATTATGTTTAGGCTATAAAGTAGTGTGTTTAAGGCTTAAAGTATTAAATATATCTATCTTAAATTGTGTACTAGATTAGTGCTATGAAGTATTATGTTTAGGCTATAAAGTAGTGTGTTTAAGGCTTAAAGTATTAAATATATCTACCTTAAATTGTGTACTTGATTAGTGCTATTAAGTATTACATTTAGACTATAAAGTAGTGTGTTTAAGGCTTAAAGTATTAAATATATCTACCTTAAATTGTGTACTTGATTAGTGTTATTAAGTATTACATTTAGACTATAAAGTAGTGTGTTTAAGGCTTAAAATATTAAATATATCTACCTTAAATTGTGTACTAGATTAGTGCTATGAAGTATATCTACCTTAAATTGTGTACTTGATTAGTGTTATTAAGTTATATCTACCTTAAATTGTGTACTTGATTAGTGTTATTAAGTATTACATTTAGACTATAAAGTAGTGTGTTTAAGGCTTTAAGTATTACATTTAGACTATAAAGTAGTGTGTTTAAGGCTTAAAATATTAAATATATCTACCTTAAATTGTGTACTAGATTAGTGCTATGAAGTATTATGTTTAGGCTATAAAGTATTGTGTTTAATGCTTAAAGTATTAAATATATCTACCTTAAACTTTGTATTAGATTTGTGCTATTAAGTATTATATTTAGGCTATAAAGTATTGCGTTTAAGACTTAAAGTATTGAGTATATCTACTTTAAACTGTGTATTAGATTTGTGCTATTATGTATTATATTTAGGCTATAAAGTATTGTGTTTAAGACTTAAAGTATTGGGTATATCTACTTTAAACTGTGTATTAGATTTGTTTTACGAAGTATTACATTTAGGCTATAAAGTATTGTGTTTAAGGATTAAAGTATTAAATATATTTACCTTAAATTGTGTTTTAGATTTGTGCTATGAAGTATTACATTTAGGGTATAAAGTATTGTGTTTACGGCTTAAAGTATTCATTATATATGTTTTAGATTTGTGCTATGAAATATTACATTTAAGTTATAAAGTATTGTGTTTAAGACTTAAAGTATTGATTATATATGTTTTAGATTTGTGCTACAAAGTATTATATTTTGTCCAAAATATTTCATAATTTGAAAGGTGCTACATGAGCAGTTAGTAACTAATGTATGTCTAAACTCTCTTTTTGCAGTGATAATTCCTGCGCTTCCTGCTGCAGCATCAGGCAAAACTATAAGAACAAATTTGAGTTCTCTTTTTTAAAAAAAAAATTGGATATCGAAACCCCCATATTTGTAGCTTGAGGTGCTCATCTCTTCAATTAGGATTCCCATGATTCTACTTATGTTGGTTGGTAGCATAAATCCTTAATCTCACGCCTTAAATACCCCTAAAAAGAAACAGTTTTAGGTTCCAACTTTGGATTTTCCAATTATACTGTAGGCAAAAGGTCACTTTTGTTCCTAGTAGTCTCAGCAGTGTGTATGCTTCTCTATGGCTATATAGAAATTTTTTGTAAGTTGCGATGATCACTAGAGTCGCAACAGTGGTGGAGATCAAGGTGGAGGAGATGGGAGGAGGAGGAGATGAGGTCGTAGGAGGCCGATAAGATGGGAAACGTGAGAGTGGAGAATAAATCATGTGGCAGAGAAACAAAGAGAGAAGCAGATCCGGTAGAAGCGTGAAACATCTTGGCTGACCCATTAAACAATGACCCGACCCGTCTCACGAATTGAGACCCGTGAGACGGTCTCACACAAGTTTTTGTCTTAATATTAAGATATTGAATTGGTGTAAGAATGGTTATATAAAATTAAAATTGGAAATTACAGAAGCTGCATGTTGATTTCTAGGACTAAATTTCCAAGATTTTCATGCCCAATATAACAGGAATGACATATCAAACTTTAATATGCTTGCTTTGTAATATGGCAACATTCTAAAATGGTTAGTACCGACTGAACTGAAACACTTCATCCACTTGATGAAGTCGATCAGTACATCGTAAATTTTTTGGAACTATGTATTTATTCATTCCTGTCTAGTTTTCCGCCATAACATCTATGCAACTGAGGTTACACCTACTATGCACATGAAGAATAGAATTTGTGCACCTTATGAAAGGAACAAAACTTGAGCACTTCAATATTAGAAACAATTATCAAAATGTCACCTATTTTTTTAATATTCCTTCATTTTGTGCGGTTGATTTAGATTAAGAGTGTGTTTGGAAAGTAAGAAAATGACTTTGTAAATATTTTTTGAAAAATGAGTCATTTTTCAGAAAATGAATTCATTTTCGGTGTTTGGATGTACTCTGGAAAACTGTCTGTGTGTGTTTGGTTCATTTTTCGAAAAATGAGTAGAAATGTATAATTATATATTTTTATTATTTTATTTAAAATATAAAAATATATAAACTAATAATATTTATTAGAAATTAGAAATATTTTTTAAAAAAAAAAAAGTCGCACGAAGCCATTTTCCGTTTCCGAAAAATGACTTACGGATTTTTTGTCTGAAGTCATTTTCCGGAAAAATGAGCTCATTTTCCGTGGTCAACGGAAAATGTTTTCCGTGGTCAACGGAAAATGTTTTCCGTTGACCATATTTTCTGGATATTGCCAACCACCAAAAGCCCGGAAAATGATTTCCGGAAATCATTTTTCGGGTTACCAAACACAACCTAAATAAATGGCTGAGATTTAACCCTATTTTTTACCTAGGAACTCCTTCACATTTGATATCTTATATATATAGGCTTCGGCTCTGGTGCAAATAAGGCCTCAGGGGCGAACGTAAGGAGAAATTTGAGCCTTTGATCTATCCAGATCAATGGACCTAAAACAAAAAAAAAACAAAAAAAAAAAACAAAGAAACAAAAAACAAAAAAAAAAAAATAGCACTTCTAATCTACACGATGGCATATTCTCTAGTAAACCATTTATGATATACTATTTTTGCATTCTATTCAAATCATGGAAGGCACAAAATTGCCGCCTTGAAGGAATAATAGTGTACACTAGAAAGCACAACAATATGCTTTGAAAGGCTCACCAATGTGCTCGGAAGGCTTAACAATGTGCACTCTAAGGCAAAACAATATGCACTTTGAAGGCACAACAATGTGCTCTGAAAGGCTCAACAATGTACTCAATCTAGAAGACTCAACAATGTGCACAGGAAGACACATCTGTGTGCTCTGAAAGGCACATCAGTGATCCGTCTCCTATATATACTAGTTAAATAAAGCGCGTTGCGCAATTGAATAAATGCTCAATGTTAAAAAAAAATTGTATAACTTATTGTAAAATTGTAAAATTGTTTTAGTCCTTAACATTTATCTTTGCAATATACAAACTTATCTTTTCAAAAAAAAGTTACAATTTTAACTCCTGTGAAACAAAACTATTAAACTCTATTAAAATTTTACTTAGTACATAGATATTTTATAATTTTATCATGTTTATTATTTACGATTTTTTAGTTTTGGTATTTCAACTACAAAATATATAATTGATGACCTTCAATTCATTAAATTTGTTCAATTTCTTGGATTATTTAAATACCCTCTTGTGAACACATTCTCTATAAGTAGTTAATATGATTGACTTCAAACTGTTTTTTTTTTAATTTTTTCCATGGTATTAATAAAATACTTGGTAAATAAATATATAACATATTTTGTATTATAACGTTGGCAATTGACAATTAGGGTTGTTAACGAACCGAACATAAACTAACGGAGATTGTTTGTGTTCGTTTGTTGAGAATTTTGGAGTGTTCATGTTCGTGTTCGTTTGTTAAGGTTTTTGAAAATCATGTTCGTATTTGTTTGATAAGAGTTCGTATTTGTTAACATTCGCGAACGTGTTCGTTAACGTTATCAAACACGTTCATGAACATGTTCGTTAACAAACATGTTCGTTTACGTTCATGAGCGCGTTCGTGAACACTTAATAACCAAACACCTGCACATGTTCATAATCACAATTTGTTTGTGAACAATAAATAATGTACGTTCACAAACATATATTAACCAAGCAAACAACACAACTACAAAACTAACGAACACTAAACAAGCTTGTTCATGAACATTAATAAGCGAACACAAATGAGCTTGTTCACGTGCTCTTAAGAAACGAGCCTACAACTGTTCAAACTCTGATCGTTTATGAACCGAGCTCTAAAATTTATTTATTTATGTTCGTTTACCTTAATAAACGAACATAAATGAATGCTTGCTAAACACGAACACGAGTAGTTTACCGAAAGCTCCGTTTGCTAACACCCCTACCGACAATGTAGTGAATATAATTAATTAATAAACTTGAAGGTAAGGAATTTTTGCATTATAGAAAATAAAGATAATATAACTAATGAAATTATATCTAGTTTTTAAATTTTTGATAATGAATAAAGTTTTTTTTTTTTTTTGAATAAAGGCATTGTAGACATCTAATTTTAAATTAAAGAAATGCATATGTATTTTTTTTTTTTTGTTGTAGCTACTAAATTATTTAATTTAATAAGAGTAATAGAATGGATACTTACATTCTATCCACAACAATGAAGTTATTGCTCTTTTTTATTTCCAATCATTCTTGAGACAAATTGTTTTGAAAGTTTGTCAATTGCAATTGCTCTCAATAGAGGTTGATAATAAATAATTCAAAATATATGGTTACAATTGATATTGTTATAATAATATACTAAAAATCACAAGCGACGATTCCCCCTGAGCCAGCTTCTGTGCCTCTCGGAGCGAACGTGGGTGGACCCCAGACAGTTAAACGGACGGAGAGAAAGACCCTGTAAATTTACCAAAAAAAAAATAATATACTAAAAATTAACTTACAAATTTCTTTAGAAATTTTCATGCATTGATAAAATTCTGAGAATGATGTGTAAACTTGTTCAATTGGAGCCAGTGGAATGTCAATATTGTCAATTTTTGGACAATGGTCCTATCATTTAGGATTAAGATGTAATTGTATTTCTGATCAACAACTTTGTAGTTAGGTCGCGCAGATCTGACAATGATTTAAGAACAATTTTGTCTAATAAAAAAATAATAGTCTAATAGAAATTCAGACAAAAAATATTAATAGCATAATGACCAGAATCATTCCCATTAATGCAAAAGCATAATTGAAATATTGAGTCTTGTTATAAATATAATCAAAAGAAGATTAATTAAACAAAAAGAAAAAAAATGTAACCTAAACCTAAATTTGTTTTTTTTTAATGCAAAAAAAAATAATTTTCAAGTTTCCTTATTTATAATCTTTGATTTCAAGGTTACTTATTCATTGTGAGATGTTACGGCGGATGGAGACAGACGGATTGTAGGGTTAAGTTTATGGGAAGTGCAGGAACAATTTATTAGCATTTGTTTGGTTAGGGTTTAGGAATACTTTGTTTTATTTAGCAATTGAATATATAAGTAAAGATGAGTTTTCAAAAAAAAAAAAGTAAAGATGAAGAGCAATTAGTCTTTTCAGCATTAATTAATTAGATGTATTCCCATATGGCCATTAATTATTGCTTCCTATTCAACATACTTTCATACCAGTTTAATTAATTAGATGTATCTGCTAAATACAGTAAGAATATGGCCATTAATTATTGCTTCCTATTCGGCATACTTTCATATCATTTCGAAATGGTAAGTGTCAACGTTTTGGGACTATAAAATGGCATTTGAGGCAATGCTCTAATGGACTACTATACACCAATGAATATGGCTAGAATCGCAACATTCGTTCAGCCATTAACCCTTTTCATCCTCCAACTAGCTTTGTGCTTTTTTCTTAGTAATGCTACCGCAAGAAAGGAATTCTCAATGTTGCCAAAAGGACAGCTAGTTCCACCCTCTGCTCCATCTCCAGATAACAACGCTAGGAAGATATTTCCATTGTTACGAAAAGGTAGTCCGGTTCCACCCTCTGCTCCATCTCCAGATAACAACGCTAGGAAGATATTTTCATTGTTACCAAAAGGTAGTCCAGTTCCACCCTCTGCTCCATCTCCAGATAACAACGCTAGGAAGATATTTCCATTGTTACGAAAAGGTAGTCCGATTCCACCCTCTGCTCCATCTCCAGATAACAACGCTAGGAAGATATTTTCATTGTTACCAAAAGGTAGTCCAGTTCCACCCTCTGCTCCATCTCCAGATAACAACGCTAGGAAGATATTTCCATTGTTACCAAAAGGTAGTCCAGTTCCACCCTCTGCTCCATCTCCAGATAACAACGCTAGGAAGATATTTTCATTGTTATCAAAAGGTAGTCCAGTTCCACCCTCTGCTCCATCTCCAGATAACAACGCTAGGAAGATATTTTCATTGTTATCAAAAGGTAGTCCAGTTCCACCCTCTGCTCCATCTCCGGATAACAACGCTAGGAAGATATTTCCATTGTTACGAAAAGGTAGTCCGATTCCACCCTCTGCTCCATCTCCAAATAACAACGCTAGGAAGATATTTTCATTGTTACCAAAAGGTAGTCCAGTTCCACCCTCTGCTCCATCTCCAGATAACAACGCTAGGAAGATATTTTCATTGTTACCAAAAGGTAGTCCAGTTCCACCCTCTGCTCCATCTCCAGATAACAACGCTAGGAAGATATTTTCATTGTTACCAAAAGGTAGTCCAGTTCCACCCTCTGCTCCATCTCCAGATAACAACGCTATGAAGATATTTCCATTGTTACCAAAAGGTAGTCCAGTTCCACCGAAGATATTTCCATTGTTACCAAAAGGTAGTCCAGTTCCACCCTCTGCTCCATCTCCACATAACAACGCTAGGCCAGTTCCACCCTCTGCTCCATCTCCACATAACAACGCTAGGAAGATATTTCCATTGTTACCAAAAGGTAGTCCAGTTCCACCCTCTGCTCCATCTCTAGATAACAACGCTAGGAAGAATCCAACCCATCTCCTCAATATTTAAGCAAAAATTGAAAGCTACTTCCAATGTTATAAAAGGCCAGGGGTGGTGTTCGAATTTCGTTTTCTAGCATAGGAACATCTATTACCACGATATTTGATGTATATGGTCTAAGAGCCTATATAAAGAGTGTTTTAAATATAATATTCTACAATATCAATTGCATTTTATTATTTTTTAAATAATATGTGTATTAGTTTATTTCATCTTTTTCTTTAGCTTTACATTCTCTATATCGATGGCATCGCTAACATAATACTTCTTATGCTCTCTGGTGCAATGGTACGCTACCTCCCTCAAAATACTAAATCCTCTATATCTCATATTCAAAGTTAATTTGTTACAATTTTAAAAGTCGTCAAGTTGTATCCACCATCCTATGGTCGGTATTTAAGTAATTTAAAGTTTTAATTAAATTGATAATTTTTAGTCATTATTGTTAGGGTTGATTTTTTACAATATTTATTAGTCTTTAAAATGGATTCTTTATGGAATGGTGTAAAATTAAAGTTTCACTTCTATTAAAATTGACAAGCATTTTGTACATGCGATGTGTGAAAATTCATGCCCCATTGTTCAAACAAATATAAATAATTAAAAATTATAGCTCAAGTTATATATACGCAAATAATATATGTATTATATACGCACATATAATTTACCATTCATACACACATTAGTAAACTTATTATAAACATATCACTTAAAAAAAGTAATTAAGTTTTATTGATTCATCAATGGTTATCAATGTGACTATAGGCATAAAACCATCTAAGCATGAAAATGTAACCAATATTCAATTATTCATACCTAATCAATTTAGGCATCAACATCTAAAATCATAATTCAAAGGCCAAATGTTTGGGTTCAAACTTATAATTCAAAGACTAAATAAATTATGAAATAGATGTATGATAATGATAAAAATCAATTGCATAAAAAATATGGTTTTCCAAAATTATTCCAAAAATGAAACAAAATCACAGTCCGTAGTCAATAATATTATAAATTAATGCATTTTTAAAAAAAATTAATTGCAATAAAAGCCCATAATTATCAAATATTATGATATTAATTAGGAGAATAAATCCAGAAAATCAAATCTCAAAACCTCAAGCATTTAAAACGCTTTTGGAAAATAAAATTTAAATTCGAAAATCAAAATTAATATTCGAATAATGACACGTGCCCAAACCCAAAGGTCTACAAATTCAAAAAAATTGTTTCGAATATATAATAATAGCAATAAATTGCATAATTATTACCATTAATATAAACTTAATATTATTACCAAACAGTTAATACCAGCCAAGGTCTTCCGAGTTCAGTGATTTCGTCACCTTTAGTCATAAACTTTCAAATCGACTATCTGTGGCCCTCTGAGTTTCAAGATGTTACCACTCATAGTCCTAAACTTTAAAATTGGCCATCTACGATTCTCCAAGTTTCAGAATGTTACCAATCATGGTCCTCCGAGTTTCAAAGTGCTACCAATCGTGGTCCAGCCATTAATTTGTTCAATTTGCGCGGTTGCACCGTGTAAATGAAGGGAAAAAATATCCTTTCATGCTATTCTTCCATTGCCTTTCCCCGCTTCTCCCCTATACGCAATACAACGAAGGTTTCTGTTCATTCTCTTGATCAAAGCACGTTCCGGCAAAGAAGACGAAGACAAAGGGCGACGAAATCTCGGAGTAAATTTCAGGCGAAGGCAAGGTTCTGCGATCATCTTTCCGGCGAAGTCGACAAGGACGACGAGAAGGCAAAAGTTTGATCTAGTTCATCACTTCGGCATACAAACAATTTGCGAGGACACTTGACGGAAAGAGTTATTATTGCGATTACACTTCTATGTTTCGTCTTGAACAAGCTACTCTCCGGCGAAGAAGACGAAGTGAAGTTGATGAATTCTACGATTGAACAACGTGCACTGTTAGTTGAGAAAATGTGCACTACTAGGAACAAATATTTGCACTATACGATTGAAAATTATGCACTGCAAGTATTTATGAAAAAATAGTGTGATTTGTGCATTTTTAGTTGATTAGGCACAAGAATGTGCACTATTAGGGATAAATTTCTGCTCTGTATAGCATAAAAACATGGATTATAGAGCTTAAACCTAATCTATACGATGGATAATAGCCTAACTCTATGACTGAATAACTAGCATTGTTAATTAAGAAAATGTGCACTACTAGGCACAAAAAGTTGCACTATATGGTTGAAAATTATGCACCGCAATGTCTATGCATTTCCATTTGGTATAGCCATAAGAATGTGCACTGGTAGGCACAAAAATGTGCTCTGTATAGCAAGAAAATGTGCACTATAAGCATAAAAATAACCTAAACCTTGCTTAACACCTTCAACTCTAACGATGAAGTATGTGAACTGTTAAGTTAGAATAGTTGCACTATTAGATTTAAATTTTTGCACTATACGGGTAAAAATCTTGCACTACAAGTTATTATCAAGAGAATTGTGAGTTCTATGTAATTTCATTTCAAATAGACATAAGAATGTGCACTTTTAGGCACAAAAATGTGCTCTGTATGGCAAGGCAATGTGCACTGTAAGCATAAAAATAACTTAAACCATGCTTAATACCTCCAACTTTAAGGATGAATAAGTGAACTATTAGGTTGGAATAGTTGCACTATTAGGTTTAAATATTTGCACTGTATGAGTAAAAATGTTGCACTATAGGTTATTATCAAGAAAATTGTGAGTTCTTTGCAACTTTACTTCATATAGGCAAAAGAATGTGCACTTTTAATTACAAAATGTGCTTTTTATGGGAAGAAAATGGGCAGTATAAAGATAAAAATAACTTAAACCATGCTTAATACCTTCAACTGTAAGCATGAAGTATATGAACTGTTAGGTTAAAATAGTTGCACTATTAGGTTTAAATATTTGCACTATTCGGGTAAAAATCTTGCACTACTACAAGTTATTATCAAGAGAATTATGAGTTCTATGTAATTTCAATTCAAATAGACATAAGAATGTGCACTTTTACACACAAAATGTGCTCTATATGGCAAGAAGATGTGCACTATAAGCATAAAAATAACTTTAACCATGCTTAATACCTTCAACTTTAAGGATGAAGTAAGTGAACTGTTAGGTTAGAATAGTTGCACTATTAGGTTTAAATATTTGCACTGTATGAGTAAAGATCTTGCACTGTACTACACGAGTGAAAATTATGCACTACAAGTAACTATGAAAAATAATATGATGTAATTACATTACTACCCTTAATGAATATTGGAGTTCATGGTAATTTGATAGAATTTGTGGAGAAAACGATCTTGAGTGCCTTGTTTGGGGTTATTCAATGCATAACTTGGTTATGTTTTAGGCAGTTTTTATAATCTTAGGTTGTTTCTAACAAATCACGAGGATACCATTGTGTTTGTAATAGTTAGTTTACATTTTATAGTTGTTTGATTGGTTTCATTGTTAAGATTACTTGTGTGTCGTACAGTTCTAATTCTGTGCCAATATGAGCAAAATTGTGTGCCTCATGATTTACTAAAGATTAACTAAACTAATTAGCATGAATTTTATATTTTTTAGGATATAATTAGGTTTTCAATTTTCAGTTTTTTGGTGTTCCACGCATGGTGTAGGTGTGTGTCTTTTTTCGTTGTAATGTTTGGGAAATGTAAGTTTCTCGGTTGATGTTCAGTGTGTGCCTTGTGATTTGCAAAATATGTATTCAATTGGTTACCATGAATCTGTAATTTTTTAGGACATAATTGTGTTTGTTTTACTTTTGAAACAGTGTAGGAGTCCTTTGTTTTTCTGTTTTTTTTTTTTATTTAAATAATTTTCTGAACCTTTTAGAGTTGGAATGGTGGTGCTTAAACAATCTGAATATAAAATGGATATGTTTTAGGCAGTTTTTATACTCTTAGCCAGTTTTAACAAATCATGAGGATATCATTGTGTTTGTAATAGTTAGTTTTAATTTTATTGTTGTTTGATTATTTTCTTTCTTTTTTTTTTTTTTTGTGTGCCTCATGATTTTCTAAACATTAACAAAATTGTATGGTTTCGTTTACCACTTAATATTCTAAATGCTAGATGGTGTAGTATTTTTTGCCAATCAACAATGAGAGGATGGAATTTCCTAAAAACATGTGTCATCATTACAGGTATATACTCAATTATAACCAAATTAAACACTTAAGAAACCTTATTTGACCATACCAACTTCTTTATAGGCACAGTCAAATTTGCACTACAAAATTATATATATATATATATATATATATATATATATATATATATATATATATATAGGAATCTATTCAATATTACCCTAAACATGAAAATATTACACCGTGTTCTATGTGCACTGTTCAATGAGTTCAAACATAAAGCAACTAACAATCAAAATTTTCAATGTTTAAACTAATAGAAGGTTGAACAAAGTTTAAGTCTTCGTGATACCATTTTATAACTTTCAAACCAATTTTAATTGCATACTAACTTTTTTATCAATGATTATATTCCTACGTTTTGAATGGTTTGAGTAGTCTTGAGTAATTTTTTTTATAAATAGAAGTCACCACTTATTATTATTACTAGTATTTTCTATGATTGGTGCGCAAAACATATGCCCAATATTTATTTTAAAAAATAACTGAAAAATTCTTACTAATTAAAATTTAAATGAAAAAAATTGTTATTATATTAATCCAATTTATAATGTCTACAAATATAAATATAAATATATATAGGATTGTATTCAGGTTAGGACTATTAGATTATAGAGGATTACTAGGATTCATCTTAGCCATTGATTTATAAAAATTAATGGTGTAGATTTAGGTATTTTTTAATTAGTTGTTTTATTTAATTAGGTAATTTTTCGATTTATATCAGGGTTAGAGGATATTTTTGTCTTTGTATAGTGGTTTACTGGTTTTAATTTTGGAATATCATATTTTTCGAATTCCTATTGGAGGCAAATTTTCTACTCTTCATTTTCTTCTTGGTTTTGGAGAGCTGTTCCATTGGTTGAGTTCGTCTGTCCCTTTGACGGTATCCGGCAATTTTCTCGGCAGTTGAGAGTGGCGGATATACCGGCGCAGATGGGGGTTCTCCCCTGTTTTTGGTCGGAGATGGTGTATTCTGGTAGGGTTTTGCTATATTGTCGACAAGGGGTGGTGGTGGTTGGGTTTTTTTTTGTGGTTTTCTGGTCAATTCCAAATTTTTAATGTTTCTTTTGTGTTTTGTAGTTGGTGATGGTGTTTTCCAGTAGGTTCTTGGTGTGTTGTTGCCAGTAGTGGTGAGGTTTTGAGAGTTTGGGGCTTTTTTAGTTGTTTGTTTCGTAATGCAGTTTTTTTTAATGATTCTTTCGTGGTTGTGGTTGGAGATGGTGTTTTTCGGTAGGGTTTGCTGGGCATTCTTTTTTTTTTTTCTTTTTTATTGATTCTTTCGTGGTTCTTGGTTATTTGCTGTGCATTCTTTCGTGATTTATCTTTTCATAATGTTGTGTGACAAGGGGGTTTTTCCACTAAAGGATTAGAACCTCTTAAAATTAACAATATGGTGATGCATATAATCGGTGCATGTGTATTTCTCATTATAGTTATTATAGTTTCTTTTTACTGGAATCTCTTCTATTATATCTGGTGGATATTTGCTAGTTTAATTGTGTTCCAATCTAGGGAACAGTGTGTGCTTGACTATATATGCTTTTAGCGGTGGGGAGAAATTCAAATCTGTTCATATTTTCAACTGAATGTTAATAGCAACCCTAATTAGGGAACACGATATTTTTTTAAATAATTAGCTTGAGATTGTAATTTTGTTTAGAGTAAATTGCACTTTTGGTCCTCTGACTATAGCACCTCTATTAATTTCAACACTTGACTTTTAAAAGTAACGAATTGATCCTTTAACTACGCATTTTTTAACGAATTTGGTCCTTCCGGCCAAATCAGAGGCCAAATTAGGCTGGAATTCTGTAACCCCTCTCCGGTGACAATTTAGTGAGGGCATAATGGTCATTCTATATTGTAAATATTATTTCCCAAAATCAAAATATTATTTCCCAATATTATAAGACCAATGTGGTGTAGTTTGCGAAAGCACAAGCGCAGAAATTAGAGACGGAGGAAGAGAAGAAAGAAGAGAAGAAAGAAGAGAAGGAGGAAGAGAATTCTTGTTCGGCTAATTCCATCTTGTTCGTCTAATTCGTAATCGTCCGGGTATGTCCAATTCCTATTCGTCTTGTTCTTTTAATGAAGGAAGTGAGTACTACGAATTTGGGGAAAGGTTTCCAATTGTCCATTGTAGATGTGGGGAGCAACTCAAAATTCGAACTTCATGGACAACTGAAAATCCAGGGCGTAGGTTTTGGCAATGCCCCGGTGGTAATGTAAGTTCAATTTTGTAAAGGTTTTTTTCGGGTTTAGGGTAATTTTTTTTCGTAAATTTTGTTATGTTTTTGTGGGTGTTTGAAGCTAATTGATGAAATGCCGTTTCAATTTAATCCAGAGGAAGGTGGGATGTGGATTTATTGATTGGTATGATCCGCCAATGTGCTATCGGTCAAAGCGAATAATTCCGGGGCTGCTAAAACGCATCAACAAACAAGATGAAGAGATACGAAAATTAAATATGAAGATTAAAGGGGATAAAAATGATGCCAAAGTGTGCAAGTGGATGAGCAAAGTTGTAGTAGTGTTAATTGTAATTTTTGTAGTATTTGTTAGTTGTAGGTTTATGTAATAAAATTGATCCAAATTATGGTTTGTATTTCTAATGTATGAATTTGGATGTTTTGGTGATTTATGAATGGTGGTGAGTTTTGGTAATATATGTTTTGGTGATTTGGTAGCATTCAAGGTACAAATATAAATGGTTTGTTTGGGCATTGTAAGTTTTGGTAGCTTTCAATGTACAAATATAAATGGTTAGCTTTCAAAACATCATACTTTTCCATTAACCATCACTACATAAACCATCATTACATAACCATCACTACACTGTTTTGCTTTAACCATCATTACATAACCATACAAATATAAATGGTTAGCTTTCAAAACACCATACTTTTCCATTAACCATCACTACATAAACCATCATTACATAACCATCACTACACTGTTTTGCATTAACCATCATTACATAACCATCACTACACTGTTTTGCAAAATAAACTTTTGAAGTCATCTGTTTTCCATTAACCATCACTACATAAAATGTGTGTTAACAACTTCCCAAAAATAACCAAAGTTGAATTGAAGTCATTCAAGGTCTATTGGGTCACCTGATATCTGCTATTTTGTACAATTATTCACCCCTTATTCTAGTTGTTTTGAAGGTTATTTTCTGTATCCTAGTGAAATTGGGAACTGTTTGTGTGTTATATTGTCCAAGTGCTGAATTATCTACAAGGAACAACAAAGGAAGAATATTGGAACATTTTGGACAAGTTCTGGAAGAAAAGGGAATTACAAGGAAGAATACAAGTTGGAAAAGAATTGGAAGATGCCTAATGGGCCAAGGCCCATCTACCTCCTATATATTTGACATATTCTCTACAATTAAAGGAGGTTCCCTTACGGAGTTCTGAACCCTAGTTTTTAGTTTATATTTTCCCAGCATAGTTTAGACTAGTTTTACATTAGATTATTTTATTTCAAGATTGGAATCAAAGATTGAAGATTGGATTTGTTCTTTATCAATTAAGTTCTCTTATTCCTTTATTACTTTCTTGCAATGTTTATGGTTATTAATTATTGCTTTGTTTTGTTTACTCCCATCATGCGGGAGTAGTTCGTTTATGGGTTTGGATTAGGGATCCATTGTTAATCTTGATGTTCAATTGGTAATTAATTGCATAAAGGGATTGAATCTTTTACCTAGGATTTATGTTGATTTGGGATTTCTTTCTACTTGTTATTGATTGATGGCCACAATTAATTGCTAGTCTAGGAGAGGGATTCATTACAACGAAAGTTGGATGGAGACCTCGAGCCTTACCAATTTCAACCTAATTTTCCTGCTATGAAAGTAGAGGTAATTTTGGGGGCTTACAATGCTTAGGTGTTTAAGGTTATAATTGATGTATCACGACAGTGGGCAATTTTAGCCTAATTCTCTTATTGATTACGAAAGTAGCTGAGTATAATTCTTTTGTGCATTGCCCATATATCCCTTGGTTAATTATTTTTTCCCTAATTCTGAGTTGTTTGGAACATCAAGATTACAATCCCCCTAATCTGGCCCATACCTTTATCACATAGCTTTCACCTTAATCAATTGCTTTCTTTTATTCCACATCATTCAGTCTTTGTTACTTGGATTCTACAAATTCATATACTCTAGTGCCTGGTAATTCACACAGTTTCGTGCCATAACACCAATCCTCAGCGGAACGACATTACACCTTTCTTACACTCATCATTTGTGCTCATCATCACCCTTGTTGCCAAAGAACTTGGACTTGAACACAGTCTTGCTCCTTGTGTAATATGGCTTCTTGCGGTTAGATTGCTTGACTTTGGTTCCCATCTTAGACTTCAATTGGCTGCTGGAGGATCCTAGTTCTTCCTGTTGCTGCTGCTGCTCTTCAGTGCTATCAAACTACTGTTGAGTCTCTCCTATTTCACTAATGTCAACCTGCTGCTGCTGTGCTCCAAATCCACTGCTGTCAACCTGCTGCTGCTGTTCTCCAAATCCACTGCTGCTGTCAAACTGCTGCTGCTGTCTTGAAGCTGAAGGTAAGTGGCTGGGAATTTGGTTGGTGGCATATATGACCTTCTTCTTTGGCTTCAACTGGAAAAAAAAGAAGTAACAAATATAAAAAAAAAAAACAAACTAACTTCCAAACTAGTAATCCTCATACAAACTAGTAATCCTCATAAACAATAGCTCTTAAACATTAAAAAAAAAAAACAAACTAGTAATCCTCATAATCCTCATTTACCTTTTTTTTTTTTTGAAAACAATCCTCATTTACCTTTTTATTAGGATTTGAAGGACATTTTCTGCTATTGTGTCCAACTTCTCTACACACAGAGCAATGGAGTGGAATATGCTTTCTACAAACTTTCAGGCCATCTTGACTCAATTCATCTGCTGATTTTTTCCTCAGTTTCTTTTTCCTCTTGAAATTGTCCTCCACATTGCTCACTCTTAACTTCCTTGCCTTCCAGATTGTCCTATAGGCTTGTTGATCACTAACATAAAATCCCTCTTTACTGCACACCTTATCCTTGAACTTCCTCATCATCCAATCAGGGTGGTCTTTTAATTCAGTTGCCCACCTCTTAGCAACAACATTAGATTTCACCATTTTGTTTTCCCAAACCCAAAAATAGCCTTCATGTTCATCATTCATTTTTAAAATCATCCATGATGATGAGTTTAGTACTTTCCTCAGTCCTATTCTCCATGGGCAACCCTCATGTGTACACTTAACAATGCATCTCAAGTTGTCATTTTTCAAAGTTTTAATTTCTTTGCCATTATTGAAAGCATAGTTCTGCACAGCTTCTCTAAATTGATTTTTTGTTGAAAAGGTCATGCCTAAAGTGAATTGGGGGTCTTTCATGTCTGTTGTAGGTCTAAATACAGGCCACTTCCCCTCACCATCACTAGCATCAGAATCCACTAGTGACTCCTCATCAGAATAGTTGATGCCATCAAAATTCTAAGTGCTAGCCTTTTTTCCAGCTAGTGTTTGAACTGTACTGTCCCCTTCTTGATCACGTTTAAACTCCTCCCCAACCTCTGGACCAACCTCATGATCTACCCCCATAAATTCAACTTCAACCTCTCTTTCCCAATCACTATCTGTGTCAACTACTTCCATATTTGCATCAATCAAGTCTAATTCATCTAGTGTTTCTACCCAAAGCTCTAAGTGCTTTCCCGGGTTATCCTCATTCAATAACCTTATAACATCATTGTCTGACTGTAGTAACTTCAGTCTTTCATTCCAAAAACAATAAATCAGTACTCCTACATCAGAATACCCTAACTGCTTTATCCTAGCCTTCAACCCATCTAAACACAATTCTTTAGCTTCCATTCTCTCATATAATTCATAATCACCACCCAAATATTTCACTTCACCAACCCTATCTATTATCCCATTATGGAAAAGGATAACTGAAAATGGACCAACTCCATCTCCTGTAAAGCAAATTTTAACATGCAAGATTCAACAAAGTGGTCCCCATAAAACAAAAAACAGTAAATATATACATAAAAGCTTCCTAATCCCAGTAGATGCACATGAAATTATCACAAAAGTTAAAACAAAGTGGTCCCCCCCTCCCCAAACACACTAAAATATGACAAAAGTTAAAACAAAATGGTCCCCCACAGAACATATATGCTTTACTTTACTGTCATTCTTTATTCATATATAAACCACACGCCAAACCCTAGATATGCTTTACTATCATTCTACTCTACACACAATTCTCAACACAAACAGCAAATAGTATCACAAACAACAAATACTATCAATTTCATACAATTTCAAACTATTACTTACTTAGTTGTGTCGTAAATTGGTCAGAACCCGTTCCAGGCGCTGCTGATGATTTCTGCATCGTTGATTGAGAGGACGCCCAGCCGAAGAAGACGAACTATGCCTCCACGACGAGAGTTCGTGCCACTCTGGAGAATGCGACAGATTCCCTAGCTTTCTCCCTTCTTCTTTGCTCCTGCCCAGACGAATTAGCCGTCGACTATTGATTTTTGTTTTTGGGCAAATTGGGGCAAAACTCTATTAGGGTTGCGTATTGCCCTAATTCGACAGATACAGATTTGGGAAATTAGGCGTAATTTTTTTGTTTTGTGCTTCCCCTTTTTACAATATAGAATGACCATTATGCCCTCACTAAATTGTCACCGGAGAGGGGTTACAAAATTCCGGCCTAATTTGGCCTCTGATTTGGCCGGAATGACCAAATTCGTTAAAAAATGCATAGTTAAAGGATCAATTCGTTACTTTTAAAAGTCAAGTGTTGAAATTAATAGAGGTGCTATAGTCAGAGGACCAAAAGTGCAATTTACTCTTTTGTTTAACATATAGTTGTGTTTGTAATACTGAATATTAAGCGTTGTCATTGTGGTTTTTAAATGTGGGGGTTGTCGTTGTGATGAATGTTGTGTGCCAAGGGTCTTTAATTGTGTGCACTATGTGGATGGTTATGTTCCTGGTAGTGTTTTGGTGGAAATCAATAATATTTTTTTTTTTGTATTAAAATGCTATGTCGCTAAGGGTTTGAATTTTTGGTTGTTGAATGTGCTTTGTATTCTTGATTAGTTCTTGAATGTGCTTTGTATTCTTGATTAGTTTGGTTGTATAGTTTTTTGTTTTTTTTTTTTTTGGATTTTTGTATATGTATGGCAGTGCGATTGTTTTTTTTTTTTTTTTTCCTGTGTTGTGTGCCCAATTGGAGGTCTTCGTGTGCATGGGTTAGAATTGTGTGTGCCTACGGGTGGCTTTTTTTGTATAGTTAATTTGTTGTTTAGTTGGTTGTCTACACTAGTTTAGTTTGGTTGTCTAGTGTTTTTTTGGATTTTTATAGATGTATAGTGGTGGATTTTTTGTTACTTTTTTATGTAGTCTATTGCTTGTTATCTCTTTCAAATTCCAACTATTTCTTGGTTGCAGCAAAAGAGGTTAGGACTGCTCCTTCGGTGGGGTGTGCGTCCCAATTGCCGTATGATGATGACGAGTTTGTTGAAGGTCCAGTTCCTTTCTTAGCAAGGATGCAGCGAGACCCTCTCTGTGATGCTCCGGATACTGATTTAATCGCGGAGGAGCGGGAAAAGTTTCCTACTGTTAGAGTTAGGGTGCCACCTTGGCTAACAATAGAACCTCATTTTATATTTTGTAAAAACTTTGTTGTCATTTTTGAATTGTAACTCATAAATACGAATTCCATATTTTTTTCATCTAAAATATGCATTTCTTTATGCTTGAAGTTACACTTCCAATATGATGGTGCGCACGCTATACACATTTATGACTATATAATTCGGCTTTCCACTCGTCTTTATATTCATAAATCTAAAAAAATGTTCGCTGCCATTTTGTTTAAATTATAACTATAGTAATTACAAAATCTACTACTATTATGTACAAATTGTGCATAGAGGTGTACATAGGGTTTTTAAACCGCCCCTATAACATAGATGGCATACAACTTATCAAATGTTGGCACACATTTAACCAACAATGGCACACACTTTACCAGAAACTGTAATACCGGACCTCCATTTATATTTCATTCAAACTGTTTCTGCTTCATACATTGGCAAACAATTGACCGATCATTGGCACACACTAAATTATATATTCGCACACAACTATATATATGTGATTTTCTGGTATTAAATTATTACTAATGCCTTTAATACTTTCATGTTTTCCCAAACCCACTTTTGAGTCCTATTTCATGTAACATTTCACCAATTTCTTAAGTGTGTAGTGCTTGAGTGAAATTAAATTTGTTATACTAATCATGCAGTGGCACAACATATATACGCACTGATGGAGTGATGCTTATAATCAATACTTAATAAAAATTGTAATGGATTATTCGTGAATGTAATGTGTTCATTTCGCCAACAGTTTTAAATCTAACAGTTTTGAACTAACGGGCACACGGTATTCTATTGCAGGGCATACAATTTTTATTAGGATGGCACACAACTTATTTGTAATGAACTCCCAAGATATATGTATATATTTGTAATATCAGTATAACAATTTAATGAATACTATAAGATGTTACCAGACTAGAATTGTTTTGATTTATGCTCCGTATTTCCTTTCACGTTTATTGCTGCCAGACACTACAATGTTCCTTGGTAAAACTCAATTCATTCCTTAATAATAGTGATCCTGAAATGCTAAGTTTGTAAATATTAATCCTACCTTAATTACTACCAAAGCTAAAATCTCTTCTTTTACCCTTCTTACCATTATTGTGGCCTGATATGATACCATATCACATTGTAATCTTTACCATTAATTTCATGATATTGAATGGTTAAGATTAGACCTCATATTCCTCAATATAAGGTGTCCTCATGTGAATAGGGGCCATATATATATATATATATATTTATTTATTTATTTATATATTTATTTATTTTAATGGAAGTGAAGTATAATTGGACGCATCACTACCACGTACATTATGTCGATGTAAGCACTAAAATTTCAAAATCAGTCATGTTATATGTCAGCTCATCTACCATGAATAATATGTAAATAATGATACTTGCACAAATTTTTTATATTTAATGTCTGAATTGCATTTTTTTTTCAATGATGATAATCCAATTGCACAAATTTTTGAAGTTTAGTGAGATTTGACACTTTTTCCTATAAAATTTAATAAATCTTTTCATTTATATATTAACCCATCTATGATGTTTTGATTTTCTTTTCATTTATATATTAACCCATCTATGATGTTTTGATTTTAGTAAAACCAATTTCCAAATAATAGTAACTACTTATAAATTTATAACTAGTAAATTTACTAGTTAGAATCTAATTAGTATGATACAAACTTTTAGAGATGATGCTTTTAAAATTAACGTTCATCAGATAATAAAATTTCATACTAGTTAGATTCTAACTAGTAAATGCATTTCTATCTAACTAGTATATGATACAAACTTTTAGAGATGGTGCATTTATTCCTAGTTAGATTTTTTTTTTTTAATGAATGTTGATAAATGTATAACGTTTATTTTAATAATAAAAATGCTAAACACCTTACAATTGTCACTCACAAATAATCACTTTCTAATTTGGCAAAATGTCACATCACAAACATGCAATAACTATCCAAACATGCAATTGTCACATCAAAAAGTGTCGTTTGTAAATGGTAAATGTATGGGTGTGTAACATGGTCCTTTTTGAAAATAAAAAACATAAAGAGCAAATGAAAACCTTTAAAAAAACAAACAAACAAACGAACGAACAAAGAATTTAAGGGACCGCAAACTTAACACCTAAATCTACACCATTAATTTTTATAAATCAATGGCTAAGATGAATCCTAGTAATCCTCTATAATCTAATAATCCTAATCTGAATACAATCCTCTATATATATATATATATATATATATATATATATATATATATATATATATATATATATATATATATATATATATATTTATTTATTTATTTATTTATTTATTTATTTATTTATTTATATTTGTAGACATTATAAATTGGATTAATATAATAACAATTTTTTTCATTTAAATTTTAATTAGTAAGAATTTTTCAATTATTTTTTAAAATAAATATTGGGCATATGTTTTGCGCACCAAGCATAGAAAATACTAGTACTAGTAATAATAATAAGTGGTGACTTCTATTTATAAAAAAAATTACTCAAGACTACTCAAACCATTCAAAACGTAGGAATATAATCATTGATAAAAAAGTTAGTATGCAATTAAAATTGGTTTGAAAGTTATAAAATGGTATCACGAAGACTTAAACTTTGTTCAACCTTCTATTAGTTTAAACATTGAAAATTTTGATTGTTAGTTGCTTTATGTTTGAACTCATTGAACAGTGCACATAGAACACGGTGTAATATTTTCATGTTTAGTGTAATATTGAATAGATTCCTATATATATATATATATATATATATATATATATATATATATATATATATATTATTTTGTAGTGCAAATTTGACTGTGCCTATAAAGAAGTTGGTATGGTCAAATAAGGTTTCTTAAGTGTTTAATTTGGTTATAATTGAGTATATACCTGTAATGATGACACATGTTTTTAGGAAATTCCATCCTCTCATTGTTGATTGGCAAAAAATACTACACCATCTAGCATTTAGAATATTAAGTGGTAAACGAAACCATACAATTTTGTTAATATTTAGAAAATCATAACAGAACCGCACAACACTTTAAAAAAAAAAATGCAAACTGTAACTTTGTTTTCTTCACTGTAGGCAACCCTATATTTTGTTTTTCTTCACTGTGTGCAACCCAAACTGTAAAAGTAGGAATATACCAAATTTTGTTTCTAATATGTATTCAATTAATTACCATTAAAAAAAAAAAAGACAACACCGAAACCCTACAACCTGTACATAATCATAAACAACAACACGAAAAAAACAACGAATTTAAAAAAATTACCTGGAATTGCATATTCCGTCGCCGGACCGGAGGGGCGACGCCAGTGACTCCCCTCACCGCCTTCCGCCATTTATATACTGTCAGTTTGCATCCCACAAATGATTGGACACATGTATCGTTTCTATACACCGGAATACGAACCGCTGCCGACTTCACCGTCAAAGCATACCCCACCAGCTCGCGCCGTCGACTTCACTGTCAAAGCAGCCCCCGCCCGCCCATCGCCCCCTCAACAGTGAAGATAAGAAAAACGAACGCCAAACGTCCCGTCCCTCGCAACTCCGCCCTCCCGCCCGTCACCCGTCGACCTCTCGCAACTCACGCGTGAAGAAACGAAAATCCACCGTCGCCATCCCTCGCAACTCCAGCCTCCCGACCGTCCAGTGAAGAAAACCGAACCAATATCAAGGAAACGAAAAGCCACCGTCGACCTCTTGCAACTCACTCGTGAAGAAACGAAAAACAAGCGTCGGAAAAGACCACACAATAATACGCCAAGAATCCAAATAGTCAGGGAAATAAAAAGAAACTGATCAATTAAAACCAAAATTAAACAGTGTTTAAAATCTACCATAATTAAAACATTGCAATAAAAGACCCAAAATACCCTCTAGTTTTTAAAAGCAGCGTCCAACCCAATAAATAAATAAATAAAAGACATCAATCTTACCATCGAATATTCTAATCTAACGATCCCTATTTGACCTCATAAACCTCTATAATATACTTGTCCTCACCTGAATAGATTCCTATATATATATATATATATATATATATATATATAGGGTAGGGTTCCAGTGAGACCACTTGCTTAGGTAAGATGGTGAGATCACATCTTGTGCATTCATGTAATACTTTTTAATGGTCTAGATTGATTGACGCATACACACACTTCGTTCGCCCCATTTAATCACCGTTCGCACACACTTCAACTTGGAATCTTAATCAATCTAGACCATTAAAAAATTTTGAGATCAAATCTTGTACATCAATCAACCTTCGTATACATTTAATCACCGTCCGCACACATTTAATCACCGTTCGCGCACACTTCAACTTAGCATCTTAAATTAATTTAGACCATTAAATTATTAAATTGATGCACAAGATCTGATCTCACGATCTTACCTAAACAAGTGATCTCATATGATCCTATCTCTCTCTCTCTCTATATATATATATATATATATATATATATATATATATGAGTTCCTATGCAGTTGGCTTTCTCTGGTGTGATTGTGTGGTTGCTTAGGTGTGTAGTTTTCCTTTTTAAAGTGTGTGATTTGTGTGCTTAAGGTGCGTCGGTGTTGAAACTTAAGGTGCGTCAACCTAAAGCTTTAAGTGCATGGTTTTCTTTCTTAAGGTGCACTGTTTTCCTTCTTAAGGTGCGTGATTTGTATGCTTAAGGTGCGTCATTGTTGAAACTAAGGTGTGCCATTTTAAAACTTTAGATGCATGGTTTGTGTTCTTAAAGTGCTTTGTTTGTGTGCTTAAGGTGCGTAGTTTGTGTACTGAAAGTGCACCATTTAAAAACTTTTGGTATGTAATTTGTGTTCTTAGCTTAAGGTGGGTAGTTTGTGTACTTAAGGTGCTTTGTTTGTGTGCTTAAGGTGCGTAATTTGTATACAGAAGGTGCACCATTTAAAAACTTTAAGTGTGTGGTTTGTGTATTTAAGATGCGACATTTTAATGGTTAAGATGCGTATCCGCACAACCGCACGGGAAGCTATATCCGCACCTGAACCCTTTCACACACACACACACACACAGATATATATNACACACACACATATATATATATATATATATATATATATATATATATATATATATATATATATATATATATATATAGGGTAGAGTTCAAGTGTAAACGCGTCTTAACGTGTGAACAGTGCGGCCTCACCACTATGTATACAGATATACACCACTCGGTGTTAGAAAATGCACCACACAAATATACATCGTTAGGTACACATCACCAAAAAACACATCACTATGTATGAAATATACACCACACAGTGTTTGGAAATGCACAATTAGGGACAAGGGAGTTATGGTGCATTATTTTGGGTGTGTGGTGTTTTTTTTTTTTTTTTTTTTTTTGTGTTTTTGTGTATTTTCATGTGGTGCGTTTTCTAACATTTAGTGGTGCATTTTATAACATTGAGTGGTGTGACCGCATTGTTCACACGTTAAGATGCGTCCACGCTTGAGCAAATTTATATATATATATATATATATATATATATATATATATATGGTCACTTCCACTTGGTGAAGGGCAAATGGGGGGATAAGAATGTCAATTTGGCCAATCCTATTAGCTTTGGGCTGGCCATGTTAGGTTGTCGGGACTTATGGGTTTCGGGTTTAATCATGTCAATATTTATTTGGCAATTTTTAATTTTTTTCGTAACCCTAAAACCTCAAGTTATAATTATATTCTTTAAAAGAGTTTTTTGCATTTTTAGTCCCACGACTATAGTGACACTTGTAGGATTGGTCCACGATTTTCAAACTTTGCAATTTTACTCCATGACTATTATTTTTGTTGCAAAAATGGTCCTTCCGGCGCCGGAAAACAAAAACCGGCAGATTTTCCGGCAATTTTTCGCCGGAAAAAAAAATCCCCTTTCAAGTACGATTAAAATAAACTACTGGATTGTAATAGAGTTAGTAGTATTCAAAAAAAAAAGTAGGATTAAAATTGACATTTCTAAAACATTAATTTAATTTACTTTTTATTCAAAATTGACATTTCTAAACAATTCCCCTTTGTGTTGGCAGATGTTACTACTGGGCAAAATTATTCAAATATTATTTTTACTTTTTAGTTTAAATTTAATCTTAATAATATTATTTTTTGTTGATCTTGAATTTGTACTTAATTGGTTAAAAAGTAAATATAATTTAAATTTAAACGAAAAAGTAAAAATAATTTTTAATTTGTATTTAATTTTGTTAAGATGAACTTGGCTACGTGTGCTTTTAAAAATGAATTAGTTTTAACTTTAATTAGTTTACCAAAATAAAAAATAATTAAATTGACTACATATGTTTTTAGAAATGAATTTGTTTTAACTTAAATTAATTGTTTAGAAGTGTCAATTTTAATCTTACTTGAAAGGAGAATTTTTTTATAGCAAGAAGTTGACGAAAAATATGTCGATTTTTTTTCCCGGCGTAAAGTTGCCGAAAAATCCGCCGGTTTTTGTTTTTCGGCGCCGGAAGGACCATTTTTGCAACAAAAACAATAGTCATGGACCAAAATTGCAAAGTTTGAAAGTCGTGGACCAATCCTACAAGTGCTACTATAATCGTGGGACTAAAAATGCAAAAAACTCTTCTTTAAAATTAACATTCGGTTTGGATTACTTTCATTAATAACATAAAATTTTTATTCAAAATATCATATATTATTTATTTTAACATTTAAATTAAACCTTGATTCTGATAAACCATCATGTTTTGATATAAAATTTTAAATTTTGTATACTAGGTAAAAATGGGATTACTGATACAAATAATATGCACTTCAAGCTATTTTTCGTATTCCAAATAATATCATACACTTAATTTGAATGAGTTGAAAATTTGTTACAAGCAACCAAGTTTTTATATACATACCCAGGCGTGTTCCTAGAGTTTTGGGTTATTTATTTATTTTTATTTTTATTTTTATTTTTTGGATTTATAATTAATAATTAATAATTCCATTTTTATCCTAAATTTATAGGTAACAACCCATTTTAAGTTTTTTTTTTTTTTTTTTTTATCAGAACATCTACTTTTGCAGTAGTTATACCGTGGACCATGGTCCACAATGCATTATGGACAATGGGTCATGGCTGATACTGCAGTTGTGTTGAAAGGATACTGCAGTCGTTGAACGGATACTGCAGTTGTGTTGAAAGGAAATTGCAGTTGCGCGAAACACAGACCGTTTCATCCGTCTGGAACTGCAGTTGTGTTGAACGAATGAACGACCTCTGTTCCGCGCAATTGCAGTTTCCTTTCAACAAAACTGCAGTATCAGTTCAACACAACTGCAGTATCCTTTCAACACCATGACCATGATCCACAATACATTGTGGACCATGATCCACAATATAATTTGCGCTACTTTTGGTCCTAGTATTATTCTGATGTGACTATTTTTAGTTCTTTATCAATAAAACAGTTTAAATATCTTTTGAATATAAAGGTATTTCGGTCTTCAATTATAAATTGTTTCAAAAAAATAAATATAACAAATATAGAAAACTGGAAATTTTATTATATTAAATATAAATTTATATTTATATTGTGGTCTAGTGGCACCAAGTTGTTTTCCCATATAAGAGGTTGTGAGTTTGAGTCTTAGTGAAGGCGGTAACTCTTTGTGTTTCAGTAGATTGAGAAAGTAGTTAGGAATAAATATTTCATTTTAAGAGAGTCAATAGTACTTAAAAAAAAAAAAAACTAGATATAAAATTATATATAGAATTCTCTTTAATTAGGAAAGAGTTTTCTAATTGTGATGCCAAAAGACAATTGCTATATGGAAAAGTAAAACTGGAAACTCTACATGATTTTGAGAATAGGCATCACCGCCGCCATGTCCATTTTTCTTCTTTCTGAAGAAGTTAAATAATAACAATAATAATAATAATAATAATAATAATACTAATAATAAGAGTAGGAATTTAGAAGGTAAAGTAATACCAAAAACATAGGGTGTGTTTGATTCGCACAAAAGAATCAGAATCGGAATATGAATAAAATACTTGGTAATGATAATGAATTTTGATGAAAATGGTAGTAGGGTGGAATTGAAATGATTACCATTATTGATGTTTGGTTATGTATGACCCTATAGTGGGAATAAATGTTTTAAAAATACAAAAATAAAAAATTAAGGCAATTGATCTTTAACATAATAACATCCAAAGCACCAATATGAAAATAAAATCAAAACAAAAATCTAAAAGCACTAATCTAAACTTAAAAATCATATCACCAATAAGATGAAATGATATCCCTTTTAATTAGGGCATGAAGTTTTTAATTGAAGGGATAATCAAATCTCATAACTGTGCTTTAAAAAATTGTCAACCAAATACTAACTATGATTTTGATTTCCATTCATGGTGTGTAAACCCATGAACCAAACGCACCCTTAGTCATATTATTAGGCAACTTTTTTTTTTTTTAGGTAGTTTACTATCTCACATTTGTAAACTCTGTAGCTTATATATAGTTCTTTCAATGCCAAAAAAGAATTCAATTTCTCTAATCTCTCCATTACGTACTGTAGTGATTCCTTTAAACAATATAATGTCTGATCCAACGATTTTTCCATATGTAATTGCCCCTGCACCTCAATCTTCAACCCCATCTCATTCAAATAATCTTGTAGTGTTGATCCTAGTTTTGGTTTTAATTGGAATATTTCTTATTGCTTGCTTATATTGCAAATACAAGCGCGATAGCAAAAGCAACAACAACGCAGATATAGAAGCTGCCCAAGATACTGTTGCACCTACACCATCGAATGCTGCAGCATAATCATCTAGCTGAGATGATTTAATTTCTTAGCATTTATATATATATGTTTAAGGTTTTCTATATTTTCCCTTTCAGATATACTTATTAGTGTTTAGTTCATTAGTATATTATCTATGTTGTCAATCGCGTTATTTTTTATATATATGCAAGTAGGCTCAATTTTGGCACGTATAGTAATTCTTAACACCATCATTATTTTTCAGTAATTATAGTGAGAATATATACCAATTCAAGTATTTAGCTGCTTTTTTTTTTCTCTTTTTTTTTTTAAAAAAAAATTGTTATTATTCTAAACTCTAATGATCAAATTCCTAAATTATTGGTGTAGTTTTTATTTAACTCACCACGAACACATAAATAAAAGTCAAATCCTAAAAAAAAAAATCATATTTCATCTTTTATTTCATCTTTTATATATATATATATATATATATATATATATATATATATATATATATATATATATATATATATATATATATATATGGTCATAATCAGGTGTGGTCGTTGCGGTCAGTGCGGCCGCACTATTATGTATACAAATATACACCATTAAATGTTAGAAAATGCACCACACAAATATGCATAATTAGGTACGCATCACTGAAAAACACACTACTAGGTATGCAAATATACTCCACACAGTGTTAGCAAATGCACCATTAGGGGCAGGCAAGGGAGTTATGGTGTATTATTTTGGCTGTGTGGTGTGTTTTTTTGGTGGTTTTGTGTATTTTCATTGTGGTGTGTTTTCTAACATTGAGTGGTGCGAACCGCACCGACCACACGAGAAGGCGCGACCATATTTGAACAGATATATATAGTTATTAAATGACTTGTAAATGAGGACGATGTAAATAGTTTAAAGTATTGCAACAAACTTATCATATACTTAGCACTCATGCTGTTTCAAAAGAATTAATCCTATACTTTCAAAGTGCTTAATTTAGCCTTTCAACGGGATTGGTAATTCGAAAAGAAATTTATGATTTTTTTTCTCACATTAATGACGTTGATATGACCCAAAAAAAAGGGGTTAACAGATGAATAGAATTAGTATTGCCATGATAATCAAGTACCAATTCTAATGTTTAAAATTGTATGCCAAGAGATAAAAAATCTTACTATACCCAGAAGACTTAAAGCATCATTTCAATACCAGGGTTTGCATACAGAAATAGGGACAATTCACTACACTATCATTGGAAGAATCAAATGTGTAATTTTTACAATACAAAATCTAAACATCATGTTAAAGAGCCAAATGCGTTATTTTTTAAATACAAAATCTAAACATCACGTTAAAGAACCAAATGTGTCATTTTTTCAATACAAAACCTAAATATAATGAGAAGAACCATAAGTGTCATTTGTTTTTTACACATTACAAAAGGTATATCCTGCTAAAGAATCAAAAATGCCATTTTTTTTATCAATACAAAAGTTAAATATCATGCTAAAAAGCCAAAAGTGTTACTTTTTGAATACAAAATCTAAATATCATGCTAAAGAATTAAGAGCATCCCCAATAGGAGATTTTGGTATAATTTTTGAGAAACCCAAGCTTATGTGGTGGAGAGAGGGTGAAGAGAGAGATTATTTAAATGCACACGGCAAGAACCTTGGGTTTTGGCAATGAATTGGGCCCCAAACAACGCAACAACCTCGCCATTTGTGGTGTGAGGCGTAACACCGCACCCAGTCGAGTGCAATAATCTATAGTTTTTTTTTTTTTTTTCAAATTCTTTTTTTTTTTTTCTTCTTCTTCCCTCCCATCTTTTCTTTCCTAAAACACCTACAACTATTGGAGATGCTCTAAAAGTGTCATTTTTAAAATACAAAATCTAAATATCATGATATATTTAAATATATTTGTGGGGAGAAATTAGCTTTAGGATGATTTCACCATATATCTAGGTTAAGATGTCACAACCAAGTAGTAATTGACATTTCAAACAATCCAATCTTTAGATATTATATGGAGGTTGATGGTGATGGACAATTTTTACAAGAGAAGATTTAACAACAATTAATTTCTACTTCAAATGTAAGCAGAGAACTATCAATTGATTTGTTTACTGAGCTACATAACAGACTACTCTTCCTCTCCTTTCTCCTTATTCTCTCCTTATAATTACAAGAAAAACATACTATGTAGTAATGAAAAAGAGAAGCTACTGGTCCTTGTATCTCTTTTCTACTTCTTCCATACTCTGAATCTCTTTGTAGTACTTGCAAACGCGATATATACACCTACATCGATATCAAAATCTATTGTATTACCGGCACGAAAACACAGCTAGTAATTGAAAATTAACATTGGAACACAAGGGATATTTTATTATTTACCAGTAGAGAATGCATGCTACCATGCAAAGAATTGCATTCCTCTGAGCCTTGAAGATCTGGATAAAACAGATAGAAAGGATATCTTGAAATAAATGAATCTGGATCAGACCATATATACATTTGCTCCTATTTCATGTGCATGCACAAGTTTTAGAGCAGGCAAGGGGTAGGGGAGCAAATAAGAAACCAATTATTGAACATTACCATAACGCTAAATCTTTCTCGTTTGTTATCTGAATATTCTAATTCCAGCACATCTGTTTTTGTATGTTGTCCGTGTAAGGATTTTAGGAGAGGATGCTGCTAGTCAAAGCTAAACCTAGGGTAAGCCGGTAAGGAGATATTAAGTAAAGTAAGACCGGTTACAAGGGATTTCTAACCTATCAGTGGATTTGTTGAAAAACTCTATCCCTTTTTATGATAAGTAGTACTCCAATTATAATTAACAAAAGCAAGCAACTGACAGCATGAAGATGCATGCAATGGAAGTCTTACAATCAGGTTAAGACTAACAATCGCCAAAGAAGAAAATTTTAAAAGAATAATATATAATAAAATCCTTTTATTCTCAAAAAAAAGAAAAAAAAAATCCTTTTTAGTGCCACCTCATAATCCATTCTACTTGTGCTTGCATTTCTTTCCATCAGAATCAATTGACCACTTGGCCTTTTAGGATTCCAGGAATCAGAAACCTTGTCAAAATTAGGGACCAAAAGGGAACCAAACAAAAATAATCTTTTTGGAAACCAGCAATGAATGACAATACTAAACTACTAACAAAAGGATGTTAAGAAAATAAACTTAGGCCTCAGTTAATAGATCTTTCCACACTAGTGATTTAGTCCCGAAAAATTCTTCTCCATTTAGCTCTCTCAAGTAGAAAACATATTCACACAAAGGGAAAAATGAAAGTAAGCAGCTCCGGAACATGCCTAATTGAGGAAGACAAAGTAAAAGGGTAGTACAGGAAATAGAGCAATCTTATGAGTATCTTAGATTGCAAATCCCCAAAAGTGTTTTTACTAGTACTCAAGTGCAAGGACTATGAAAGATCATGGAATTCAAACAAAATGATGTATTTATTTATGCTCATCAGTCAGCACTATATCCAACACTACAGTTTCTAATTGGAATTTCCTTTTTGGCAGCTACCGATATATATGAAATAATAAGTGTAAATTTTTCATTGCAATGGTTCCAAAATTTCCTCATTCTCTCTCAGTGATAACATTGAGAATCACAAAACTATTTCCAGAATTTTACGGAGAACGTGAAGAAGAAAATGCTAATACCGATTTCTCATAGCGATCCCTCTCCGCAGCAGTGCAGATCTCGCCCGTGCACATCAATCGATGCTCATTTTTCCAATAGATATCTGACAAATTAAACACCAGAAAAAAAAAATTAACGAAGCACGGTCGAAGTCGGAAGATCACAATGATGATACAATCAGTAAAAAGAAAAAATGAGAGGAATAGCGATACCGAGGAGCTGGAAAGCGGCAAAGGGAACTATGAAGAAAGAAGGTTGAAGGGCGAGCGAGATTAGAGAGACGATACGCGATTTGAGAGCCTTGGGAGAAGGCAACGTTATGAGAATAGCGACGGCCGCCTCCGCCGCCACAACGTACGCTAGTATCACCCACTGCAACGCCATTGTTAAGTCTTCTGTCTCTTAGCTCTGCGCTTCTATTTCTTCAGTCTTCAATAAAAAAGCTTGACCTTTCTTAATAGCCTAGGTTTAGATCGGAAATGCAATTATGGTTGATACATATTCAACTTTGTAATTAAAAATTATTACTGTATTATTTTCTTTCATTTCTCCAGAGAATCAAAAAATAAAATGTCAAAACATAAAATAAATTAACCCAAGCCTAGAAATATCACTCTTTTTTTTTTTTTTTTTTAAATCTTACCAATCACTATAGAGTATGTAAGTATAGAGTATGTAAGAAATATCATTGGTTGGAGGGAAATCCAATGCCACTACGTCTAAGCCACCATAGAGTATGTAAGTATACTTTTTTTATTTTATTTTATTTACAATTAGTAATTGAATTATTTTAATTTCAGGATCCTATTCTAGATCCCAAGAAAGGTTCAACGCTTTTGGTGGATTGTACATTGGGTTATGACACTTGATTTGATTGTGGATTTGGCTGCAGTGATCGATGGGTTTGGGTCAATTTATTTTATCTCGTGACATTTCATTTCGTGATTCAACTAATGCTTTGGAGATTAAACCGCAATCGGTAGACTTCCCATTTGAGTAGGAGAATGCAGTATGATACGGAAATCCCAAATTGATTACATGGCTAAAGGACTACAGTTGTTGTATTTTGGTTTTCTAATGCACGCACCATGCATGGACGACGCACACAAGATATATGCACTCTACAAGGTGTTTGTGATCGAAATACTTGATACGAACGGGAGAGGGCAAACTTTGGGAAGTCATTGTCTAAGTATAATGGAGCTGACTTCTAAGAATACTCAAACTTTCCTACGGTGATCTTCCGACGCCCCAGCAAGGGGCACGACATCATGACCGCCAACCCGCTCAACGTTGAGCACATGCTGAAGGCCAACTTCCACAACTACCCAAAGGCGACCGCTTCATATCTCTTCTCAAGGATTTCCTCGGTGTCGGGATCTTAAATTCTGAAGGCGGACTGGTGGACGACCCAACGCAAAACTGCAAGCTACGAGTTCAACACCAGATCACTCTAGAATTTCGCCATAGAAACGGCCAACATAGAGCTCCACACCCGCTTGATTCCCATCCTTAGAGACACGGCGAACAGACACTTTGTTCTTGATGTCCAGGACATCCTTGAAAGATTTGCGTTCAATAATATCTGTAAATCCGCGTTCAACGTGGATCCCGGATGTTTGGGCAGAGACGGGACTAAATTATTCATGATGGCTTTCGAGGACGCAGCGACTCTGAGCTCCGGCAGATTCTTGTACGCCTTGCCCTTTTTTTTTTTAACAAAATCAAGAAATTCCTCAACATTGGATTGGAGCGAAAATTGCAAAAATCAATTAAGATCGTACACAAGTTCGCCAACGAGATTATATTGGCTATGTTTGGTTAGTGACGGATCTGTCAATTATTGGCGGATCCGCCAATTTCAGTGTTTTGACCTTGGTCAAAACGCTGAAAACCATGTTTGGTTATTGGCGGTTTGGAGCAGCGGATCTGCTCCAAATCGCCAAGTTGCAACACGCTGCAAATAGCAGCGTGTTGCATTGGCGTTTTGGGAGCTACATAAAAAAAATTTAACTAAGGGGCAAGCTCCAAAATTGGAGCTTGCCTCCGTTAAACTGAAAGTGGAGCCTTGAGGCTCCTTTTATAGGAGCCTCAAGGCTTCTTTCCCCACTTGATTTAGGGGAGCCGCGCCTTTCATTTTTAGTTTTTTTTTTTTTTTTTTTTTAATTGAAAAACATTATTATTATTATTAAATATATGTATACCCTTTTGATCATTTTACATGTTAACCGCTAATCTAAATAGATAATTTTACCAAACATCTTTTTACAAACTGCTAATACATTCCGCTGGTCAAATTCGGTAATACAATCCGCTATTGGATAACCGCTAACACAATCCGCTACCGCTAACCGCTAACCGCTGATAACCAAACAAGTCCATTGTCAAGAATCAAATATGGGACCTGTGGGGATAACTTAGTTCGTTTTAGGATGACAAATTGTGAGCAAGAGTCGTCGGAGAAAACTGGTGAGGATTCATTATCAAGATTCATGGGGACGACGGACGAATATTCCCCAAGGTATCTCCGGGATATTGTGATCAGTTTCATCTTAGCCATCATCAGCACTAACATGGTTCTAAAGGCTACTGTCATCGAGGCCGGATGTGGATCACAACATCCTAATAAAAGGACATTTTTACCCCTCAAAAATCAAAATAACAGCGGATAGATGACAATTGTAACGAGGACCAATTTGGGTAACGTTTTAAAAATTAGAGGACTAAATTCAGTACTTTTAGTAGTCTGGACTAAATCAAGTATTACGTAATAGTCAGAGGACCAAAATAGGTATTAACTCTTTATTTTATTTAGTATCAGCAATTGTATTTGTGATATCCTAGATTTAAATCATGCCTTGTGACCCGATAATTCTTTCTTTCATGGGTTAATTTAATTAATTAAGCCCTATTCTTCTAAATAAATTTATAATCCTAATCTAGCCTATTTAATTTCTAAGGAAGCCCAATTCTCTAATTTAATTTTGTAAGGGATACCAATTGGAGTCTTTCATCCCTTATAATATATTGTACATTTAATTGGCCCAATTCTTTAATGATTCAAGCCTTATGCTATTTAATTAATTCTTGGATAAGGCTTAGCCCACTTCTATTATAAGAGCTCATATCTCATTTAATTACTTTAATGCTACATATATTATGTATATATAGATTTTGTGAGATTCATATAAAAGCCTTCTATTAATTAATTGATCTAGTCTTCTCCTTCCTCTACACTACACTCACACGCCATTTTCACTCCCATAAACCCTACACAAAATCATCTTTTCTTCCTAGCAAGGATTTAAGTCAAGATTACTCTTTTAGGGATTCCTAAGCTTGGGTAAGTGTTAGATCATGTTTAGATTGCGTTTTATTCTACATTTCCTTACTCTTTATAAGCTTCTTATGATTCCCTTGGAGTGTTCTTGGGTCAAGATGATCGTGGTGATGATGGAGGCTTGATTGGGTGAGCTAGGAGATTGTGTTTGGAGAAGCTAGCATAGAGGTAACCCTCCCTGTCTCACTAAACCTACTTTCACTCTCATATATGATATCCTATTGTTCATGTTCTGAATTTGAGTACTCCTTGGTATGAGTTCTTCCTTTGGAAATGGACTTGAGTTGGTATGTTGAGGTCTTGAACTCTTGTGAGTAATTCTTTGGGTTTCATATGTCATGTATACCCCTGGAGAGGAGTTATGTGAGCTACGGCTCTATATGTGTTATTGTTATGGAAGGAGTGTGATTGGGCTCATATGCCTCTGTGGTTGGGCTTGTATGCCTCTGTGTGTGGGCTCCTAAGCCTTTGTGATTAGGCTTATACGCCTCTGTGATATGATACTGTGATTGGGCTCCTATGCCTCTGTGATTTGGCTTATACGCCTCTGTGATATGATGATGTGATATGTTGGTTATGTCATTTGTGTTATGGTTGGTGGTTTTGGTTGGGATCTTACCCTATGTTTCTTGGTTGGGTCACTCTAAGGGAGTGATGTGAGGATTGTTGCTTGGTTGGTTTCACTTGTGTTGTTCAGTTGAGCTTGTGCATTCGTTTGAGTATCTTATTATGGACTGTGATATTGTGGATTCATTCCTTGATATTGGATTCATTTGAGGTGTCCTTGGTTTGTGATTCATTCAGCTTATTGTTGTTGAGTCATCTGGTTTTCAAACAAAGGATGGTTTCGTTGACATATATTCTATATGCGTGTGTAAAAAACCTATTTACAAAGCTATGATATATTATTGTATTTCTCACGAGTGTGAGTGGAAGATTACTTAGCATTTCTTTGCTAATATTTCTAACTGTTTTCTAGGTATGGAGTAGATTCTGCACGTGAGAGCGCTAGCTGTAGTTCTACTTCCTCTACTATGCTTAGCTTAGTGATTGTTGGAGATGTTTAGACATTTGGGCCTACGTGCCTTAGACTTATGTTTGTATTGACTTGTTTTAAATTATGATTGACTTTTGAGGATTTTGTGATGGATGTTGAATTTGTCTTAGCGTCTAGGTCATGGTTAGTCTGGATGTGGCATAGCACCCCATGTTGGTTTACTTAACGCTTTCGTATTTATATCATTTAGCGTTGAGATTTGTTAGCTTTTGTCTTAAGTTTATTGCTTATCTCAGCCTAAAAGTGAGGGGTGTTACAATATTAGTTTAATTTTAGGATCCTATGCTAGATCACAGAAGGGTTCAACATTTTTGGTGGGTTTTCGTGATTCTCCTAATGCTTTGGGGATTAAACCGCGATTGGTAGACTTCCCATGTGAGTGGGAGAATGCAGTATGACTATGAAAATCCTGAATTGATTACATGGTTAAAGGGTTGTAGTTGTTGTATTTTTGTTTTTAATGCACACACCACGCACCGACGATTCATGCACGATACACGCACACAACAAAGTGTTTGAACACCTTATGTCTTTTTTTTTTTAATACAACCAACTCTATTACATTGTAGTATATGTTCATCTATACTTTCTCAACCTGTTGAAGCACAAAGAGTCAATGCCGCCTCCATTGAGACTCAATCTCATGTCTTTTATTTCGTTGGTAGCAAATTCAAAATTCATTTCTCCAGAGAATCACAAAACAAAATGTCACATTATAAAATAAATTGACCCAAGCCTAGGTGTTATCACTCACCTTTTTTATCGTATTGATCACTATTAATTAATGTATTTTGATTTTTATGAGGTTGGAGAGCAATCCAAGGCCACTACTTCTAAGCCACCATTAGTAGAGTATGCAAGTATTATACTCCTTTTATTTTATTTTAATTCATTTACAATTAGTAATTGTATTAGTTTAAATTTAGGATCATATGTGTAATACCCGCACTTTTCAAAACCTAAATTCCAAGATAACTTTAAAATTTTATTTTTATTTAATTATGAAAACATCGTTTAAATTACGGAAGCTTAAAACAAAACAAGGGCAAATGGGTGCTACCGCCACGTTTAGATAACTACCTATATCCAAACACACAGGCTAAAACAAACTTACAAAAAAAATATTCGCCAACTACTATTGGTACAATAAATTAAGTACAATTGTCTAGGAATAAATGCCAAATTATCTAATTAAAAAAAACACTTTAAAGAACTAGTAGGAAATTTCAAATCGCTCTCATGCTCAATGCTCCAAATTGTCATGCAAGAATACCTGCAAAATAACTAAGGGGGAACAAAGGCAGCATTACGGTTGGTAAGACTTACTCCACCCGTAAAATATTTTACACATAACACGTAACACCTTAGTGCACACAATTTCACATTAACCCCTTAACATATTCCGGCAATTAGAATATTTCATTCAAGTATAATTTTCACATTTTACGACAAATTACCAACTCAATCGCATAATATTAATAGTAATTTATAATCTTACGTAAAACTCTATAACTTCCACGTTTTACCACTTTAATCAATAATAGGATTTCAACGAGAAGGAGAAATACTGAGCAAGAACCATTACTTCGGCCCTAGTGACCAAAAAGAACCAACCAGAGACCAACCCAGTTGGCTCTGTAGAGAGGAAAAGGCTCTGTAAATAATGAAGGGAAAAATGATATTATTTATTCATCAGAAACATAAGCTATTTATAGCTCGTACATAACATAAAAATAGGGGAATGCACTAACACTATGCCCATGATTAACTAAATGCTGAAGAATAGTAAATACACCTAACAATCTTGACTGACTAATATGAATTAATACAATAATTAAACTTTATTAAGCTGATTTTTCTAACATTCCCGCCCTTAAACTGAAATGATTTCAGTTTAGAGCAGAGCTTCCTTGGACTCCTATCTTGCTCCTTAACTTGAGGAATGATGTTGCATTGAGAGGTTTTGTGAAGAGATCTGCTGCTTGGTCTTCTGACTTGCAATGAACTAGTGTAAGTTCACCATCTTCTACTAGCTCTCGCAGGAAATGGAACCTGACATGAATGTGTTTGGTTCTCCCGTGAAAAACTGGATTTTTGGATAGTTTAATTGCTGAGCTATTATCACAATACATTACAGTCCCACCATTCTGCCCAAACTTGAGTTCATCGAGAATTCTTCTCATCCAGAGAGCTTGACATGCACCAGATGTTGCAGCTACGTACTCTGCTTCAGTGGAAGAAAGAGTAACAATAGGTTGCTTTTTAGAACTCCACGCTACTGCACCAGAACCCATCATGAAAACATAGCCGGACGTGCTTTTTCTATCATCCAAGTCTCCAGCAAAATCACTATCAACAAATCCAATTACCTTGCTTTGATCCCCTTTTCTGTAAAATAAACCATAATCAATTGTTCCTTTGAGGTACCTTAAAAATTTTTTTGCAGCATCTAGATGTTGTTGCATAGGCTCCTCCATATATCTGCTGATAGTGCCTACACTATGCATTATGTCTGGCCTTGAAGCTGTAATATACATTAAGCTTCCCACTATTTGCTTGTAAAGTGTACTGTTCACTGACTTCTCCCCTGGTTTTTTTACTAGCTTTGCATTTTTTTCCATTGGTGTTACAACAGGATTACAGCCTCTCATCTTAAACCTATCCAAAACTTCATTAACATATTTCTTTTGGCAAACAAAAATACCTCCCTTTGTCTGAGTCACCTCCAGCCCAAGAAAATGATGAAGCAACCCCAAGTCTGTCATATCAAATTCCTTCTCCATGGATCGCTTAAAGCTATTAAGTAGCTCTAAGTCATTTCCTGTAAACATCAAATCATCTACGTACAAGCATATAACCACCATTTTATCATCAACATGCTTTACATATAAAGAATGCTCATATGGACACCTTAAAAAACCTTCCTTGATAAAATATGCATCAATGCGGCTGTACCAAGCTCTAGGAGCTTGCTTTAGCCCATAAAGAGCCTTATGCAACTTATAAACTTTATGCTCTTGACCAGATTTAATAAAACCAAGAGGTTGTTCTACAAATACCTGCTCTTTGAGCTCACCATGTAAAAAGGCTGATTTAACATCTAGTTGATAAATTGACCAATAATTTTGAGCTGCCAAGGCTATTACCAAACGAACTGTGTCAAGTCTAGCCACCGGTGCAAAGACTTCAGTATAGTCAACTCCATATTCTTGTTTGTATCCCTTCACCACCAAGCGTGCCTTGTATTTATCAACTTCTCCATTGGGTTTAAATTTGGTTTTATAAACCCATTTAACCCCAATAGCCTTTTCCGAACTTGGCAAATCAACAAGCTCCCAAGTTTTGTTTTTTTCAATAGACCTCATTTCTTCCATCATTGCCTTCTGCCATTTTTCTTCTAACACAACACTTTCAAAACTTACCGGATCACAATCTGAAAATAAGGCAAGATGAACAAGAAGATCTTCAGAATGTAATCCAGTTACCTCATAATCAGACATCCATGCAGGCCTTCTTATTGCTCGCCGTGGCCGGCTATCATCAACCTCAACTGCCGTTGGACTATGAACCAGAATATTCTGATCAGTTTCTTCATGTTGTATATCCACATTCTCTGTGGATAGATTATCTTCATTATTGTCATGAGGATCTGATGAAATATACCTTCCATCATTAATCTTATCCCAAATCCAGAAAGATCCTTCATCGAACACCACGTCCCTGCTTACCACAACTTTGTTAGTAACAGGATTAAAAAGCTTATAAGCTTTGGACTGATTGCTCACACCAAGAAATATACACTTCTCTCCTTTGTTGTCTAGCTTTTTCCTCTTTTGATCTGGAATATGTGCATAGGCAACACACCCAAAGATTTTGAAATGATCAACTGATGGCCTACGCCCATTCCAAGCTTCTTCTGGAGTCATATTTTGAACAGAAAAGGTTGGACTTCTATTCAAAATATGAACACTCCAGTTGACTGCCTCGGGCCAAAAAGTTTTTGTGATACGACTCCGTGCTAGAATACTTCGTACCATGTTCAAAATAGTACGGTTTTTCCTTTCACAAACGCCATTTTGTTGTGGTGTGAAAGCTGCTGTGAGTTCTCTCTTTATCCCATGAGTCACAAGAAAATCTGAAAAATCATTTGAACAATACTCTCCACCACGATCAGTACGTAGAACTTTTATATAACTGCCAACTTCTTTCTCAACATGAATTTTGAAGTTTTTAAATGTCACAAAAGCTTCAGATTTTTCTTGCAAAAAATAAACCCAAATTTTCCTACTATAATCATCGATGAAAGTAATGAAATACCTTTTACCACCATTGGAAGTAGGATTAATTGGTCCGCAAATGTCAGAGTGCACAATCTCTAGTGGTTTTTTTGCTCTAAAGGATTTTCCTTTGGGAAAAGGAACACGGTGTTGTTTACTCACAACACATTCTTCACAAACATCTGTAGGACCATTAAATTCAGGAAGTCCAGTCACTATATTTTTTTGTTGAAGCGTTTTTAAGCCATTAAAGCTCAAGTGGCCATAACNGGAATGATGTTGCATTGAGAGGTTTTGTGAAGAGATCTGCTGCTTGGTCTTCTGACTTGCAATGAACTAGTGTAAGTTCACCATCTTCTACTAGCTCTCGCAGGAAATGGAACCTGACATGAATGTGTTTGGTTCTCCCGTGAAAAACTGGATTTTTGGATAGTTTAATTGCTGAGCTATTATCACAATACATTACAGTCCCACCATTCTGCCCAAACTTGAGTTCATCGAGAATTCTTCTCATCCAGAGAGCTTGACATGCACCAGATGTTGCAGCTACGTACTCTGCTTCAGTGGAAGAAAGAGTAACAATAGGTTGCTTTTTAGAACTCCACGCTACTGCACCAGAACCCATCATGAAAACATAGCCGGACGTGCTTTTTCTATCATCCAAGTCTCCAGCAAAATCACTATCAACAAATCCAATTACCTTGCTTTGATCCCCTTTTCTGTAAAATAAACCATAATCAATTGTTCCTTTGAGGTACCTTAAAAATTTTTTTGCAGCATCTAGATGTTGTTGCATAGGCTCCTCCATATATCTGCTGATAGTGCCTACACTATGCATTATGTCTGGCCTTGAAGCTGTAATATACATTAAGCTTCCCACTATTTGCTTGTAAAGTGTACTGTTCACTGACTTCTCCCCTGGTTTTTTTACTAGCTTTGCATTTTTTTCCATTGGTGTTACAACAGGATTACAGCCTCTCATCTTAAACCTATCCAAAACTTCATTAACATATTTCTTTTGGCAAACAAAAATACCTCCCTTTGTCTGAGTCACCTCCAGCCCAAGAAAATGATGAAGCAACCCCAAGTCTGTCATATCAAATTCCTTCTCCATGGATCGCTTAAAGCTATTAAGTAGCTCTAAGTCATTTCCTGTAAACATCAAATCATCTACGTACAAGCATATAACCACCATTTTATCATCAACATGCTTTACATATAAAGAATGCTCATATGGACACCTTAAAAAACCTTCCTTGATAAAATATGCATCAATGCGGCTGTACCAAGCTCTAGGAGCTTGCTTTAGCCCATAAAGAGCCTTATGCAACTTATAAACTTTATGCTCTTGACCAGATTTAATAAAACCAAGAGGTTGTTCTACAAATACCTGCTCTTTGAGCTCACCATGTAAAAAGGCTGATTTAACATCTAGTTGATAAATTGACCAATAATTTTGAGCTGCCAAGGCTATTACCAAACGAACTGTGTCAAGTCTAGCCACCGGTGCAAAGACTTCAGTATAGTCAACTCCATATTCTTGTTTGTATCCCTTCACCACCAAGCGTGCCTTGTATTTATCAACTTCTCCATTGGGTTTAAATTTGGTTTTATAAACCCATTTAACCCCAATAGCCTTTTCCGAACTTGGCAAATCAACAAGCTCCCAAGTTTTGTTTTTTTCAATAGACCTCATTTCTTCCATCATTGCCTTCTGCCATTTTTCTTCTAACACAACACTTTCAAAACTTACCGGATCACAATCTGAAAATAAGGCAAGATGAACAAGAAGATCTTCAGAATGTAATCCAGTTACCTCATAATCAGACATCCATGCAGGCCTTCTTATTGCTCGCCGTGGCCGGCTATCATCAACCTCAACTGCCGTTGGACTATGAACCAGAATATTCTGATCAGTTTCTTCATGTTGTATATCCACATTCTCTGTGGATAGATTATCTTCATTATTGTCATGAGGATCTGATGAAATATACCTTCCATCATTAATCTTATCCCAAATCCAGAAAGATCCTTCATCGAACACCACGTCCCTGCTTACCACAACTTTGTTAGTAACAGGATTAAAAAGCTTATAAGCTTTGGACTGATTGCTCACACCAAGAAATATACACTTCTCTCCTTTGTTGTCTAGCTTTTTCCTCTTTTGATCTGGAATATGTGCATAGGCAACACACCCAAAGATTTTGAAATGATCAACTGATGGCCTACGCCCATTCCAAGCTTCTTCTGGAGTCATATTTTGAACAGAAAAGGTTGGACTTCTATTCAAAATATGAACACTCCAGTTGACTGCCTCGGGCCAAAAAGTTTTTGTGATACGACTCCGTGCTAGAATACTTCGTACCATGTTAAAATAGTACGGTTTTTCCTTTCACAAACGCCATTTTGTTGTGGTGTGAAAGCTGCTGTGAGTTCTCTCTTTATCCCATGAGTCACAAGAAAATCTGAAAAATCATTTGAACAATACTCTCCACCACGATCAGTACGTAGAACTTTTATATAACTGCCAACTTCTTTCTCAACATGAATTTTGAAGTTTTTAAATGTCACAAAAGCTTCAGATTTTTCTTGCAAAAAATAAACCCAAATTTTCCTACTATAATCATCGATGAAAGTAATGAAATACCTTTTACCACCATTGGAAGTAGGATTAATTGGTCCGCAAATGTCAGAGTGCACAATCTCTAGTGGTTTTTTTGCTCTAAAGGATTTTCCTTTGGGAAAAGGAACACGGTGTTGTTTACTCACAACACATTCTTCACAAACATCTGTAGGACCATTAAATTCAGGAAGTCCAGTCACTATATTTTTTTGTTGAAGCGTTTTTAAGCCATTAAAGCTCAAGTGGCCATAACGATAATGCCATAACCAGGCCTTATCATTTAACCTTGAGAAGAAACATGTCTGGTCAGAGTGTTTCAGATACAAAGGAAACATCCTGTTTGGCATCATTTGAACTTGAGCAATTAAGCCCAAGCTAGCATCTTGAATTCTGCAAATTCCATTCTTTAAAACAACCTCATGTTAGGAACATCATGTAATAGGTTTTGATGATACCAACTGTTAAGTAGAAATCCCCAAGTCTCGATACATAGGCAAAACAATGTAAGTTCGATAAGTAAACTGAGAGCGAAAATACAACCGGGTAATTTGAGCTCAACTCGGGAAATATTTAAGCTTAAGGTAAACTTGTTTGAACAACTTAGAAGTTTTCGTGTTGTAAGCAAACAGATAGATCAGAAGCAGGCACGAGACAACTCTGGAGGAATAAGGGTCTACGAGACATCAACTAAGTCTCGAGACACAAGCCAAGTTCGAGAGGTAAGGACCTCTCGATATACCTATTGAGTTCGAGACGTAAAGAATATTCGAGAGATAGACCTCTCGATACATGGGATTGAAACATCAAGTGGTCGAGACATCTTTTATGGTCTCGATAAACCGGCACTTCTCCAAGAGGCTGAATGTTAGTCAACATGTGCAGATAAAATACTCTAAGTTTGGAGAAGAAGAATATCATGGAGATAAAATATTGAAGAGGTGCTGAGCGGGAGGTTTCAAAATGGACGGAAGTGGATGACACGTCAGACCTCCACCACAAACGGTCAAGAAGTGCACCAATCCTGAAGTGGTCAGATTCCCCAAACAAGGAATGATGGGAACATAAAAAGAGTAACTTTATCCAAAAGAAGCAAGTGAAGCATGAACTCAAGAAAGTGGAATATGGAATATTCACTACAAAACAAAAGGCTCAAGTTACAAGACCACTACTCCATGAAAAATGCTGAAATTGTGCAAAGACCCATGTTCGGCATGGGAGACAAATTTCAAACGGAATAGTTTTCCCTCCAACGGAACTATTCTTCTACTCTCATATATAAGGACGTAAAGACACAGAAGAAAAAAAAAAAAAGTGTTGTGAAAAGAGGTCAAGAGGTTAACAAGAGGTGTCTGATAAAAAACGTTCCAGTGCAAAGTGCTTAACTTGGAATATCATCCTGATATTCAATACAGCGAGAGAACACATCTTAGTGTTCGAAGAGAGTTACAAAGCTAAACTGTCATACATCCAGAAGGTGACCAAAGCTGCTCTACATCAAAGTTGATTCAACGATAGCTTGTGGTCAGATCGGAGATTGTTACATTCAACTGTGACTATCAACAACGTCTTGCTTTGGATTAAGCCAGGGAGGTGGAGTATCCTGGCTGCTGTCCGAGCGAAAGAAGCCTGAGGCTTGACGCGGGCTTGGTGATCAAAGGTCAAGTGCTCGAGAGGTGGAGTAACTGGAAGCGGGGAGAAAAACCTGAGGAGAGGCGGAGTAACCTGACTGCTGTCCGAGCGAAAGAAACCTGAGGCTTGACGCGGGCTTGGTGATCAAAGGTCAAGTGCTCGAGAGGTGGAGTAACTGGAAGCGGGG
>NC_044919.1:22272237-22280791 GCF_003576645.1 Ipomoea triloba | reverse complement strand
AAGTGCAAAACGGCAAAAGAGGTATGGGATACTTTGATGTTAATTGGTGAAGGTGACGAACAGGAAAAGGAAAACAAGCTCACCGTGGCCATGAAGAAGTTCGAAGACTTCAAGATGAAGCCAGGAGAGAGCATCGACAGCATGGAGTCTCGGTTCATGAAGCTCACAACCGAGATCAGTGACCTTGAAAAGGAGATCCCACAAAAGGAGCTGAACCTGAAGGTCTTACGTGGCCTCACTAAGGAGTGGGAAGTAAAGGTGATCACGATGAGAGATCACCGAGATCTGAAGGAAACCACAACAGACAAACTCTTCCGGGATCTCAAAGCCTTCGAGTTCGAGATGTTCCCAAGAGATGAGGACATTATGGATCGACGAAACGTAGCACTTGTTGCTGAGCAACCATCCACATCTTCAAGGTCAGATTCTAATCCTATGAATGTTATGTCTGACGAACAGTTTACTCTCTTTGTGAGAAAGTTCAGGAAATACATGAAGATGAACCAGGAGAGCAACAAAAGTTCACCTTCCTCCTCAAGAAGGAAAAATGAGAGATATCCATCCAGAAGGACGGAGGAGGAAAATCAGGGTCTATGCTACAACTGTAGAAGACCGGGACATTTCAAGGCCGAATGCCCTTACCCACTAGTAAGCAAGCATCAGGGCCAAGAAGGCAAGGATTCCAAGAGAATAGAGGAATCCAGGGAGAAGCCAACACAAGGTGGCTTCAAAGGATCATCAAAGACGTATCAGCGCAGGAAGGCGCTTGTTGCTGAAGAATTCGAGAGGACAATCGAGGAGTCCGAGACGTCGAGCTCCAGCGAAAGCAGCAGCAGCTCAGAGGATGAGAGGGGGCTCATCTGCTTATACACCGAGGAAGAGGAGAATCAATGCCTAATGGCCATTGACAACGAGGTAACCTCTACTCCTACATCTCGCTGCTCTACTTCTACCTCTCGTTGTTCTTCNCCCCCCCCTCTAGACTTGTACCCCATCCCCTTGGGACCAACAATTGGTATCAGAGCAAGTTCTCTGATCGATATAAACCTTTGTTTATATTGCCTAGAGATCCTTCTTTGAAAAATCTTCTTAAATATTTTCAAAGCACGAGATAACTTTTCAATATGGACAGCATGTTGTCGAGACATCTTCTCTTTGATCTTAGCAGGTTTGACGACTGGAAAACACGCATGCTTGCGTACTTATCAGCCCTCCATGATGAGATGGCCGAGGTTATAACTTCTGGACCAGTCAAGATCCTAATGGTTAATACTGCTGCAGTTCAAACCCAAGAAACACCAAAGTACATCCCAAAACCTAGGGAAGAATGGACCAGTGATGATAGGAAGAGAAACAACCTGGACAATATTGCCAAGGATATTCTCTTCAGAGCTATAGACGAAACCATCTTCCCAAAAGTGAGGAAGTGCAAAACGGCAAAAGAGGTATGGGATACTTTGATGTTAATTGGTGAAGGTGACGAACAGGAAAAGGAAAACAAGCTCACCGTGGCCATGAAGAAGTTCGAAGACTTCAAGATGAAGCCAGGAGAGAGCATCGACAGCATGGAGTCTCGGTTCATGAAGCTCACAACCGAGATCAGTGACCTTGAAAAGGAGATCCCACAAAAGGAGCTGAACCTGAAGGTCTTACGTGGCCTCACTAAGGAGTGGGAAGTAAAGGTGATCACGATGAGAGATCACCGAGATCTGAAGGAAACCACAACAGACAAACTCTTCCGGGATCTCAAAGCCTTCGAGTTCGAGATGTTCCCAAGAGATGAGGACATTGTGGATCGACGAAACGTAGCACTTGTTGCTGAGCAACCATCCACATCTTCAAGGTCAGACTCTAATCCTATGAATGTTATGTCTGACGAACAGTTTGCTCTCTTTGTGAGAAAGTTCAGGAAATACATGAAGATGAACCAGGAGAGCAACAAAAGTTCACCTTCCTCCTCAAGAAGGAAAAATGAGAGATATCCATCCAGAAGGACGGAGGAGGAAAATCAGGGTCTATGCTACAACTGTAGAAGACCGGGACATTTCAAGGCCGAATGCCCTTACCCACTAGTAAGCAAGCATCAGGGCCAAGAAGGCAAGGATTCCAAGAGAATAGAGGAATCCAGGGAGAAGCCAACACAAGGTGGCTTCAAAGGATCATCAAAGACGTATCAGCGCAGGAAGGCGCTTGTTGCTGAAGAATTCGAGAGGACAATCGAGGAGTCCGAGACGTCGAGCTCCAGCGAAAGCAGCAGCAGCTCAGAGGATGAGAGGGGGCTCATCTGCTTATACACCGAGGAAGAGGAGAATCAATGCCTAATGGCCATTGACAACGAGGTAACCTCTACTCCTACATCTCGCTGCTCTACTTCTACCTCTCGTTGTTCTTCATTTAAAAGCGATGAGGACCCCTTCGAGATGTTGGAATCGCTCAGAAGGAACCTTAACATCGCCAATAGCACTCATGCTAGAGTGATGGATGAAAACAGCAAGCTAACTGCTGAAAGAGATATGCTTAAGAACGTCTCGAAAGAGAATTTGGAGCTGACTCTCAAAGTAAGTGAGTTAGAAGCCAAAGTAATCCTACTGACTGAAGAGTGCAAAGCTCGAGAGACGAGAGAGCTTAATCTTCGAAAGGTCATAGCATCATACACTAATTCCTCCAAAGCTATGGAGAAAATGGTAGTTGATCACAGACCTACAAGTGATAGAACCGGTCTAGGGTTCCATCAAGACCATCTCTCGAGAAATAAACAGACCAATGGTTTGGGAACTTCAAGAAATGGAGGATCTCAACCCAAACCAAATAAAGGTCATAAAGGACCAACAGAAAAGACCAGAGTAGCTATTCATAAACCGTCCCTATACACCAGCAATGGAAAGTATAGGAAAGCTACGAAGAATGGCCGGGTAAACAATATCGAGAGATCACCTTGCTATCTCTCGCAAGGCCATTCCAAGTACAAAAAGAGCTACACTCCATATAATGCACCTCAAGGCAAATATGGAAGGTCTGAGATCCACATAGTTAGGAACTCACGGATGGAGAAAGGAAGACTCTATCCATCTAGTGAGAATTGGTCATCAAATCACAAGTTCTGGAAGAAACCTCACTTTCAGCAATTTCACATGACCAAACAGCATATGAAAGGCATGGTGCATAAGCTGGTCGAAAAGTCTCTACCTAAGTTGATTTATGCACCAAAGAGGCCTAAAACCTTTGCTAGCATTCCTTATAATTATCAAACGTACAATGGCTACATTGCGCCTAGGCCTGGAATAATGGGCACAAGGTATAAANGATACCTTATCCTCTTTTCTACTTCAGTGTGGGTTCACCAAAGGCCTAGTGGACAAAACATTGTTTAGGATTAAGGATGGGGATCACATCTTATTGGTGCAAATCTATGTGGACGATATCATTTTTGGTAGCACCAATCCAGACTTGTGCGAGAAGTTCTCCAGTTTGATGAAAGGAAAGTTCGAGATGAGCATGATGGGAGAGCTCAACTATTTCCTTGGACTACAAGTGAGACAGCTTAAGGAAGGTATCTTCATCAACCAGGAGAAATACACCAAGGATCTGCTCAGGAAATACAACATAGAAGAAAAATCCTCAGTCAAAGTACCTATGGGAACCTCTCTACGTATCGATGTCGACAACGAAGGTCGAGAGGTCGATCAAACCACTTATCGAGGTATCATCGGATCTCTTCTTTATTTAACTGCAAGTAGACCAGACATATCCTTTGCAGTAGGTGTATGTGCTAGATTTCAGGCAAGTCCTAAGGAAAGTCACCTAAATGCATCCAAAAAGATTCTTAGATATCTAAAGGGTACGCAGAGTGTTGGGCTCTGGTATTCGAAAGGTGGATCTTTCGAACTTATGGGTTATTCAGATGCGGACTTTGCCGGTTGTAAGATAGATCGAAAGAGCACATCAGGGACATGTCAGTTTCTAGGTGGAAGACTTGTCTCATGGTTTAGCAAGAAACAACATTCGATAGCTACAAGCACTGCTGAGGCAGAATATGTAGCAGCTGGAAGTTGTTGTGCTCAGATCTTATGGATGAAGCAACAGCTAATGGATTATGGTGTTGAGTGTAAGGAGGTTAAAATTATGTGTGACAATACAAGTGCTATTGCCATCACCCACAACCCAGTGTTACACTCCAGAACAAAGCATATTGATATTAAGTATCACTTCATCCGAGACCACGTTGAGAAAAAGGACATCACTTTGGAATATGTTGCAACGGAGGAGCAACTAGCAGATATTTTCACAAAAGCGTTATGTGAAAATAGATTCTCTCAACTAAGGTTAGAATTGGGAATGATAGAATTGGGTTGAATGGTCAAATCTTATCTTCTTGTATTTAGTGCCATGAACTGTTTCGCATGTGAGGGGCGGTTTCATCAACTTTATGGCAGCTTTGGAGTTACACAAGCATTGAATGGTCATTCATATTGCATCCCGTGACTCAACAGTGGTAACCCTATTGGGCTATAAATAAGAGGGTTTCTTTCAGAAGTTCATACCATCAACTTCCCATGGAGAAAAAGAAAGGAAAAGATGATGTTCCATTCTTTTATAGAGGAAAGAAACCGGCAGTCAAGTCCAAAGATTTTCAAGGAGAAAACTATCCAGAATCAACGAAGGGTGAACAGATTACGGAGCTTCCTGATAATCCAAGCAAGAATCCTATTCCCATCCAAGGTGAATGGATCCCCAAATACGAGGAGATCCACAACGATGGGATACTGGAATCGGGAGGAGAGTCTTGCACAAGAGGGACTCCTACTGCTGCACATTCTGGAAAAGGGCCTTCCTCAACCAAATGGAGAACCAAGGGAAATGGAGAGGAAGACCAGATGGGACTTTCTGAGGTCAGCAGCAGTCAAAGGGGTGATCATAACTAATCCAAAGACACTAAGAGGATTAGCGATGAAGATGGTCACTCCCAACTATAGTAAGCAGCTCCGGAGAGAAGAACAAGAAAAGGGAATAGCCACCCCCAGTTCTGTTATTAGACAAATAGGACTTTAGATGGCTAGTTCCCGCCTTAACGATAGATTCCTATTAGGCTGACCAAGGCCAAACAAAAGTTTCTAGGGAATTTAATAGGATATTGATTCATATGTAATGTATCTGGAAATCACTAAATGAACTTAAGGATATGTTCCAAGTGATATCTTTTAAATGAATCAAACTTGTTTCTCTCGCAATCTGTGTTCGAAAGGTAGTTCGAGAGGTCACCCGATCAGTTTGTCTACATACATTATGTCTCGAAGAAGGGTAGTTCGAGAGGTCACTTCGAAAGATAACAAACTGATATCTCTGAAAGGAGGAATAAGGAGGGTTAGGGATCAAAGGGAAGATCCCTAACCAGATCAAGATGGAGGAATAAGGAGGGTTAGGGATCAATCACTCAGGGGGAAGATCCTTAACCAGATCAAGACGGAAGAATAAGGAGGTTTAGGGATCAATCACTCAGGGGGAAGATCCTTAAACTCATGAGGAAGATCATTCACCTTCGAAAGGTGAATTTGATAAGCTCAACGGATATATGAGGTGGAACGGCTATCTTTGGACATAAATGCTAGCCACGTGGTCATCGGTTACTGACGGTTTTTCGCACTTAAGGGCATTATCTTGATTAGTGGGAGCATGCTTATTTTAAAATATCAATACTCCACTGTCTCAAAGCTTAAACCGTTCTATACTTTACCGAAATACCCTTACCAAAATACCTTATAAGCTGACCGTTATCAGGGGTATTTCTGACTTCTCACATCTTTTAAATCAACCGGGATCCTTCCACGGGTCAAACTCTCAACCCTACCCATATATCCAACCCGAATCCGCCTAATATAAAAGCAAAATCCTTCTTCTTTACCCGGATTCAAACTCAAAACCATATACCCAAAATCCCCAAATCCTTAGACACTGTACACATTCCCTCCAAAACACACAAACTTTCTTCAATGGCGTCTGAATCATCATCTTCTTCATCTTCATCTTCATCCTCCAGTGCATACCAGAGAGAGCTAGACCACATACGCTCTCAGATTAAACAAGTCAAGGCGGGAAGCATCCTTGACAAAGATGGCTTCATCACCCACTCGCCAAATCCAACAATGGCGGAGAGAGTCTTGAAGAAATTTGAGAAGGCAGGACTAATGCGGTACATGACGCATGACTACCGAACCATTCATGACCTCGACTACACAGAATGGTTCGCTCATGCCAAGGTCACGAAGGGCAAGATTGAAAGCCGCTTCAACGAAATAGACATAACAATCTCTGTGGGTGATTTACGAGCAGCATTCGACTTTGCTACGTCGGAGGAGGCAGTCAAGCACCTATCGGACTACAACATGGATAAGCAGGAGTTTTGGGACAAAATCCGATTGGAGACTGCACCACCCAGAGCATCCTCTGCCCTCCGCAGATTTCATTTGAAGGAGAGGTTTGCCCTAGCCGCCGAGCTCATCATAAAATTCATCCTCGGCAAGGTGTCCGGAACAGACGAAGTCAATCTGGACACTCTGAAAATCCTCCACGCCATCTGGAACAACAACAAGTTGGACTGGGCTCACATCATCTTCGACTGCCTCAAACACCAAGTGCAGAGCTCAGTTTCCAACTCCGACCTGACAATCTACAAAAAGGTTGGTTTTGGCTTTGTTGTTCAATTTCTATTGAGACTGAAGGGCTTCGAACTGAGGGAAGGGCGAGAGGTTCATCGGAATACCTATATGGGTAGAACGAAACCTCAAGCTAAGGCAAAAGGTGCTAAGGATGCATCTTCACCCTCAAAGCCTAAGGGAAGGGGCAAAAGGAAAGCCCCAGCTAAGGAGAAGCGCTCTGATGACGAGCTTTTGGACACCCTAGTCAAGAGGGTTGAATTGAAAAGGAAGGCCAAGAGGACCAAGACTGCTGCTGTCACCCAGGTTCGAGAGGTGACACCGTCCGTTATACAAGTACCATTTGAGGACAGGGCACAAGCCCAGGGGGAACCTCAGGCTACACTGGCCACTGAGGTTGAGAGAGTGCCCCCTACCAAGTCCCTGTCAGGAACTTTAAGTGTTGATATACTTGCTGTTGATGGTGCTGAGGATGTTGATGAATCTGTTGGTTTGCCTCAAGAGGAGGCTCGAGAAGTTGAAGGTACTGGGATCAGTGATCCAGTACAGAGTATTGTTGAGGAACCACGACAGGTGGTTCGAGAGGTAGATATTCCAGCAGCTGAAGATCTAGACTGTGTGGTGGCTGCTGATGGTCAGGGCACTGTGGTCAGGAACCCAGTGCAAGCTTTTCTGAATGATGGGTTGACACATGATCTCTCGGTTGTTCGAGAGATAACTGAACAAGCTGTGGAGTGTGCATCAGCAACAGAAATCCTACCTGCTGACTCTGATGAGCTGAATGCTGAAATCACATCTCGATTGAATCAAAGTGTTGAGAATGTATCGAGTTTGGACGACTTCTCCAGAGTACTTCGCTGGATCAACTGGAGAACAGGTCCCTTTGATCAATTGATCTCAAGAGCAGCAGAGATGGAGGCTGAGGAACGATTTGCACTAAACTGGTTAGATCTCACTGAAATCCCAGCCGACGAGCTTCAAAACCGTGCCCATGAGATGCAAGTAATCAGGAGTAATCTTGGTCGATCTGACAAAGGAAAGGGCATAGCTTTTGATGCACAAGAAGATGAAGCCGAGCCTGAAGAAGATCCTGAACTAGATGCTCAATTTCGAGAGGATATCAGGCTTGCCACAGCAATATCCTTGGGACAAAGTGTAGAACACACGAGAGGTCCAGGAGAGACCTCTGGGGTTGCTCGAGATGATGCTGACACTCCTACTCCAACTGCAGCAATTCCCTTGTCCCAAGTGAGTGAATCTGCTCTAGAAGACCAGGTAGCTTCGAGAGGTGAATCCGAGACCTCTGAAGCACATGAGGTGGCACCTAACTCTGTCTTACTACTGCCACCACCTGAGCCCACACCCTCGAATGCAACAGATGAAGCTCAGACAGTTCGAGAGGGTGAAATTTTGTTGCTCCAACTCCCAGGCTTTCCCATCGATATGGTTAATAGGGAAAGGTGGAGTGCACCAGTTGCTCCTGAGATAATAGATATTCCAGATTCACCAGAGCATACTGAAGTGCAAACAAGTGAGCAACAAGAGCAGAATGAGGAGAACCCTGCTGGTTCGAGAGTTGAGGTTCAAGAAGGTGGAAACCGGGAAGCACCTGCCAATGAATCAACTCCTCCAGTAGATGATCATGTTCCCAGCACTGGTTCGAGAGGTAGTGTTGAGGGGAAACCTCAATCAGATGGAAACCGGGAAGCATCTGATGCAGAGACTCCCACCTTGGCCAATCCTACCTTACCAGCAGCTGAAGCTGAGGCTCCAGGTTCGAGAGGTGAAGAGCAAGAAGTGATCCATCCCTCAGGTGGAAACCGGGAAGCACCTGATATGGAGCTACCTTCGAGCTCTGATCCCAGTGTCCCTGCTGAACCTCAGGAAGTCAGTCGAGAGGTGGA
>NC_044919.1:22264057-22271470 GCF_003576645.1 Ipomoea triloba | reverse complement strand
CCCTCGACTTCACAGAATGGTTCGCAAATGCCAAGGTCACGAAGGGTAAAATCGAAAGCCGCTTTAATGATTTTCCCATCACAACATCTGTAGGTGACCTCAGAGCGGCATTTGATTTCGCGTCATCGGAGGAAGCAGTCAAGCATCTATCGGATTACGACTTGGACAAGCAAGCCTTCTGGGAGAAAATCCGACTAGCGACTGCACCACCCAGAGCATCCTCTGCCCTCCGCAAGTACCACCTAAAGGAGAGGTTTGCTCTCGCTGCCGACCTAATCATGAAGTTTGTGCTCGGCAAGGTGTCCGGAACTGACGAGGTTAGTCTAGACCTCCTCAAAATCCTCCATGCCATTTGGAACAACAACAAGCTGGACTGGGCACATATTATCTTCAACTTCCTTCAACAGCAAATGATGCGCTCAGTCTCCAACGCCAACCTGTCGATCAGTAAAAAGGTTGGTTTCGGCTTTGTTGTGCAATTTCTCTTAAGCTTGAAGGGCTTCGAACTGAGGGAGGGAAAAGAGATTCATCGAAATACCTATATGGGTAGGACGAAATCTCTAGTCCCCAAAACTAAAGGTGTTAAGGCTGCACCTTCTCCCTCACAGCCAAAAGGAAGGGGCAAAAGGAAAGCCCAAGCCAAGGAAAAGGACTCTGATGATGAGCCTTTGGATGCTCTGATTCAGAGAGTTGCTTTGAGGGCCAAAAAGGCCAAAAATATTGCTGTCACCCAGGTTCGAGAGGTGACACCGTCAGTTATACAAGTACCCTTCGAGGACAGGGCACAAGCCCAGGGGGAACCTCAGGCTACACTGGCCACTGAGGTTGAGAGAGTGCCCCCTACCAGGTCCCTGTCAAGAGATTTGTGTGTTAATGATGATATTACTGCTGAGGGTACTGGTGACTCTGTTGGTTTATCTCGAGAGATGGCTCGAGAGGTTGAAGGTACTGGGATCAGTGATCCAGTACAAGGAGATGCAGAAGAACCATGTGAGATGGTTCGAGAGACAGACTACACAGTCAGGGTGGAAGATGATCTCTTGGAGCATAGTCGAGAGATCACAGCTCAGATAGACGAAGCAATCTCTGCTACTGAAATCATCTCTGATGGGCGGGATGACTTATATGAAGAAGTTTCCACTCAGTTGGCAGTGGAAGCACCCACTCTTGATGACTTCTCCAGGGTGATCAGGTGGATCAACTGGAGAACCAGTTCTTTCACTCAATTGATGAGTCAAGCAGCTGAAATGGAGGCAGAAGAGCAGTTTGCACTCCAGTGGTTGGGCATCTCCGAGATCCCAGCTCAACAACTGATGGATCTTGCCCACGAAACACGAGTAATGAAGCTGAACAGTGAAAGAACTGATAAAGGGAAGAGCATAGCAGTTGAAGCACCAGAAGTTGAAGCTGAGCCTGAAGAAGATCCTGAAACAGAAGCACGATTTCGAGAAGATATCAGGCTCGCCACTGCCATCTCCTTGGGACAGAACGTTGAGTTCACGAGAGGGCCAGGAGAGACCTCTGGGGTTGCTCACGATGATATTGCAACAGCCGCAATCCCACTGTCCCAAGTCAGCAACTCTGCTCTGGACGAACAGGTAGAAGCTTCGAGAGGTGAATCCGAGACCTCTGAAGCACTTCAAGTGGCACCCAACACCGTTCTACTTTTGCCACCACCTGCGTCCACACCCTCGAACACTACAGATGAAGCACAGACAATTCGAGAGGGTGAAGTTCCGTTGCTCACACTGCCAGGTTTTCCTACTGCTCCTGAAATAATCATCATCCCAGACTCATCGGAGCAGACCGAAGAGCAACACAATGAGCAACTTGAGCAGAATGCCCCAAGTCCTGCTGGTTCGAGGAGTACTGATGATACCATCGAAGGTGGAAACCCGGAAGCACCTGTCGACACTACGTCTCCAACCTCACCAGCAGATGACAAAGTTCCCAGCACTGGTTCGAGAGGTGATGCTGAGGGGGAACCTCTATTGGATGAAAACAGGGAAGCGTCCAATACCGAAGAACACTCTCTGGCTGACCCTATCTCCACAGTTGCTGAAGCTGAGGCTCCAGGTTCGAGAGGTGAGGAGCAAGAAGTGATCCATCCCTCAGGTGGAAACCGGGAAGCACCTGACATGGAGCTACCTTCGAGCTCTGAACCCTGTGTCCCTGTGGCTCCTCAGACAATAAATCGAGAGGTGGACTCGCAACTGCAAGTCATGGGTGGAAATCTGGAAGCACCCAAGTCCCCTCCGACAAAAGGTACATCTCGATCCTCATCTCCTACTTCTGACTATGATCAACAGGCCGAAGAAGTCTTCATTGGCGAAGTGCGTCAATTCATGGCTGATCAATCTCAGAAGATGGCTCAGCTCGAAAGAATACTCGCTGTGGTCCGCAATGCTGCACTGCCTGCTGCTGGCACAAGTGAATCCCAAGGTCGTCATGCCGAACTTCTCGAACAGGCGATATGGGCTGAGGATGCAGCACGGAAAGCCACTGATGAAGCCGCTGTAGCTCGAGCAGAGGCTGCAAGTGCGAGGGCTGAATTAGCCGAGATGCGAGCAGAGCTTCGAGCCTTCCAATATTCCAGTGAACTTCGACAGGATGTGATGAAGGCCATACTCGATGACCTGTCGAACCAAGTCCCTGCCCAACTTCAAGCAATCTTCGAAGGTATGTCCACCCTCCTCTCCCGTGCTGATGATGCCAACAAGGGGGAAAATAAAGAGAAAAAGAAGGGGGATACCACGGGCAAGAAAAGGGCAGCAAGTGAACCAGCTGGACCACCTCCAAAAATACCAAGAATCATGAGCAAAGCAGTGGAGGATGCCAAACAGGCAGAAAACCTAAGGGTCCAGCGTACACTGGAAATGGAGAGAAGGAGAGAAGAGGACAGAGAAAGAAGAAGAAAAAGACAAGAACGACAGTCAGAAGAAGAAAGGAAGATAGATCTTCTCATGACAAACTTTAAGTTTGGGAACAGAGAAGACACTGAACAAATTCTGACTCTGGAGATATTCAAGCTTCTGAAAATCACTGGGATATCTACACACAGCAATATGTCTCCAGAAGAATGCATTGCCTGGTGGAAAGATGGAGTAATTGATGGTGAGTTCGTGGGGGAAGCCTACAGGAACTACAGGCATCTAGACGTCACAGAAGAATACTTAAGCCTGGTAAATCCGAAAGACCCCATCAAGACACGAGAAGCCATCAACAAGAAAAGGAAAGCCAACAAGAAGTAAGCTCTCGTGGTCCAAACTCCATCTCATTTCAATGTATTGATATCTATGTTGTTCTTGGTCTTATTTCTTTCAATTCTGTCTACTAAACTCTACTTTGTAAACATTCCCTTCTTATAATCATATATATCTTTTGCTGGGGGTGTTGCGTGAGTTATACTATTCATAGTTTAGTAGAGTATGTTGTCAAACTTACCATATGCGCTGAAAAATAAAATCCTTGTTAATTCTTTCTATCAAATCAGCCATATAGAGTAAGTATAAGTGTTGGCATCATCAAAAAGGGGGAAATTGTTAGGAACATCATGTAATAGGTTTTGATGATACCAACTGTTAAGTAGAAATCCCCAAGTCTCGATGCATAGGCAAAAACGCTGTAAGTTCGACAAGTAAACCAAGAGCGAAAATACAACCGGGTAACTTTGAGCTCAACTCGGAAAATATTTAAGCTTGAGGTAAATTTGTTTGAACATCTTAGAAGTCTCGTGTGTTGTAATCATATAGACAGATCAGAAGAAGGCATGGGACAACACTGGAGGAATAAGGGTCTGCGAGACATCAACTAAGTCTCGAGACATAAGCAGAGTTCGAGAGGTAGGACCTCTCGATACAGCTATCCAGTTCGAGACATAAACAGAGTTCGAGAGATAGACCTCTCGATATTTGAGTTCGAGACATCAAGCAATCAAGATATCAACCTTGGTCTCGATACACTAACAATTCTCCAACAAAGCTGAATGACGGTCATACTTAAAGTCTGGAGAAGAAGAATATCATGGAGATGGAATAATGAAGAGGTGCCGAACGTGAAGATTTCAAAATGGGCGGAAATGGATGACACGTCAGATTTCCACCACAAACGGTCAAAAGGTGCACCAATGCTGAAGTGGTCTGATTCCCTACAAACAAGGAATAATGGGAATATAAAAAGAGTAACTTTTACCAAAAGACGAAAGTGGAGCATGGACTCAAGAAAAGTGAACTATGGAACATTCACTACAAGACAAAGAGGTTCAAGTTACAAGATCACCACTCCATGAAATATGCTGAAAATATGCAAGACCCATGATCAGCATGGGAGACAAATTTCAAACGGAATAGTTTTCCCTCCAACGGAACTATTCTTCTACTCTCATATATAAGGACGTAAAGACACAGAAGAAAAAAAAAAGTGTTGTGAAAAGAGGTCAAGAGGTTAACAAGAGGTGTCTGATAAAAAACGTTCCAGTGCAAAGTGCTTAACTTGGAATATCATCCTGATATTCAATACAGCGAGAGAACACATCTTAGTGTTCGAAGAGAGTTACAAAGCTAAACTGTCATACATCCAGAAGGTGACCAAAGCTGCTCTACATCAAAGTTGATTCAACGATAGCTTGTGGTCAGATTGGAGATTGTTACATTCAACTGTGACTATCAACAACGTCTTGCTTTGGATTAAGCAAGGGAGGCGGAGTAACCTGGCTGCTGTCCGAGCGAAAGAAACCTGAGGCTTGACGCGGGCTTGGTGATCAAAGGTCAAGTGCTCGAGAGGGGGAGTAACTGGAAGCGGGGAGAAAAACCTGAGGAGAGGCGGAGTAACCTGGCTGCTGTCCGAGCGAAAGAAACCTGAGGCTTGACGCGGGCTTGGGGATCAAAGGTCAAGTGCTCGAGAGGGGGAGTAACTGGAAGCGGGGAGAAAAACCTGAGGAGAGGCGGAGTAACCTGGCTGCTGTCCGAGCGAAAGAAACCTGAGGCTTGACGCGGGCTTGGTGATCAAAGGTCAAGTGCTCGAGAGGTGGAGTAACTGGAAGCGGGGCGAAAAACCTGAGGCTTGAGGCGGGCTTCGTGATCAAAGCTCAAGCGCTCGATATTGTACTAAATAAGGGAAGTTTTTAGTGCAATCCTTCCAGGGAGTTTCTGGAAGAAGAGTGGAAGTAGGCGGGTTGGCCGAACCACTTAAAAATCTCTCTTGCATTTACTTTCTGTTTTTATCTCTCGCTAACTTCTCGATTGCACTGCATATAAACGCACCTCTCGAACTAACTACTCGTGCTAACTAAAAGGGGATAACATTTCCGCTGCGCATAAAACTTTGTCTTCACCTCGTGAGGCATTGAACCTAAACATCCTAAGTTCAATACACACGAGAGGTCGAAAAGATTTGCAAAATCTTATACAAGTCTATTCACCCCCCCCCTCTAGACTTGTACCCCATCCCCTTGGGACCAACACCTCATAGCCCTTTTCTTGCATTTGACCAATGCTCAGCAAATTTGTTTTCAACTCTGGAACATAAAGAACATCTGATATACTGTGACTAGCAAAATCATTAGTTTGGATGTTTACTTTCCCTTTTCCCATAACTGAGATTTTAGAGTTGTCTCCAAACTTCACAGTATCACGATATGATTCATCAAGAGTTGAGAAAACTAATTTATTTCCACTCATATGGTTGCTACACCCACTATCAAGATACCACAAATCCTTGTTGTTAGTTTCACTTGCATGATAAACTAACAACAAAGATATTTCCTCTTCTGTTTCAGCAAGATGGGAATTTTCTCCATTATTTCTAGACAAGTTAGTACGACATTCAGATTTATAATGTCCATACCTGTGGCAACGGAAACATTCCACATTTGATTTTATCTACAGACTTTGGTTGTGACTTGTCTCTTCCATCTCCTTCTTGAGAATGCGGATACTGATATTGATGGCCTCTACCATCCACATTTCCTCTACCTCGGCTTCTGCCTCGACCTCGACCCCTTCATCTACCTCGGTTACCTCCTCTTGATGAAGATCGATCATGAACTGAGGCCTTCAAAGCTTGCTCAGCTTCTCTGTCTGGTAAATTAAGCTTCTGCTCATGAGAAAATAATGAACTCTCAAGTTCATCAAGCGTCATTTTTGATGTATCATTTCCTTCTTCTATGGCACAGACAACAAAATTATATTTTGGTGTCATAGACCGAAGTATTTTCTCAACAATGGCGGCTTTGTCAATTTGATCACCATTAGATTGTAATTTGCTAACTAGTGCCATCACTCTGGAAACGAATTCACTAGCTTTTTCTCCCTCTTTCATTCGAAGTGTTTCATACTCCGAACGCAACGCTTGAAGTTGCAGCCTTTTAGCCTTTGTGTTTCCCTTAAACTTCTTTTTCATTGAATCCCAAATATTTTTGGAGCTATCTTTGCTAAGAATGGTCTCCAAGATTGAACGATCAATGGCCTGAAACAGGTAATTCTTAGCCTTAAGATCCTTCAACTTCAGTCCCTCCAACCTCATTCGTTGATCTGCTGACATATCTGCGGTGGGTTCTGCTACTGCAGTTTCAACCACGACCCAAAGTTCTTTGGACCGTAGGAAATTTTCCATCAGCATGCTCCAATGATCATAATGACCATCAAAGCGTGGAATAGCTGGTTGAACAAAATTATTTGAGGCCATGTATTTGTTGCTACTGCAAACCTGGCTCTGATACCAAATGTAGAGAGGAAAAGGCTCTGTAAATAATGAAGGGAAAAATGATATTATTTATTCATCAGAAACATAAGCTATTTATAGCTCGTACATAACATAAATATAGGGGAATGCACTAACACTATGCCCATGATTAACTAAATGCTGAAGAATAGTAAATACACCTAACAATCTTGACTGACTAATATGAATTAATACAATAATTAAACTTTATTAAGCTGATTTTTCTAACAGGCTCGAGATCAATCCTTTAAGTATGCATACCCCCATTGAGAGACCAACCCCAATAGGTAGAACGAACACGAATGCGAGATACCAACCTCACAACATATATGATAATAATAATTATAACCGAATGTGAGAGACCAACCCCACACCGATATATTACAGTAATCCATAACCAAACGTGAGAGACCAACCTCACCAGAAATCTGAGTACAAATCCTCCATGACCAAAGTTAATTAAATATAATATTTATACAGTGGATTAATATCTTATACGTGATTATCAAATAAATGTACTAACAACATATAGTTCACATAATATTCTAATTAATTAATAATTATATAACAGAATACAAAGCAGACGTCATTTACATCACAATATATTATACTCAACAGTACTTTAAATATATATATATATATATATATATATATATATATATATATATATATATATATATATATATATATATA
>NC_044919.1:22242228-22263985 GCF_003576645.1 Ipomoea triloba | reverse complement strand
TTCAGGTGCGGCCGTGCTCTCCCGTGCGGCCGTGCGGTCACACACCACTCAATGTTACGAAATACACCACTCAATGTTAAGAAACACACCACAATGAAACACACCACAATGCATATTAGTGCATATTTGTGTGGTGTGTTTCTTAACATTGAGTGGTGTATTTCGTAACATTGAGTGGTGTGAACCGCACGGCCGCACCTGATCTTGACTCTATATATATATATATATATATATATATATATATATAGTATAAAACCAATTAAATATTTTAATTATCATTATTATATATAGACACAACATACATATTCGCACATACACCCCGAGGCAAAGATTTATATTAATGTTGTATTATAAATAAATAATATATGCCAAAGACCTTGTGGTCTAGTGGCACTTGCTGTCCCAGTTTATACAGCCACATGGATGAGCCTCAGCGGAGACAACTGAGAAAGTAGGTATGAATTTCAAACATACAACACAATTAGTAATGCCCTATACATTCACGAGTTAAATATCAATTATTGGAAATAAATTTGTACCCTAGCAGTCAAAATCTCCACTGTGTACACGGTACACCCAAAACGTCAAGTGAGTTGATTATCCTCGTCTACTAGCTCGCGACTCGATGATTGGAAGGGAGAAGGCTAAAGCAAAAAGGCTAAGTTTTTTTTTTTCTATTATTTTTGGCGACGCAGGAGAATGCAGAAAGACAAATATAATTCTTAGAGGAGAGAAGGAAATATAGTATATAGAAAAATTAGGATGGCAATTTTAGATGATAGGATGATGATTAGCTAATGAATAGGATAATTATTGAAAACCGTGTATATGCATATATGTATATGGTAGGATAGAGAATGGCAAATTATGACTTAAGGAAAACATATGCATATACACTCTGAGATTAGGGAAGCTTTAAATTAGGAAACAATATCATGATTACAAACATAGCTCACGTACGTAAATATGTATACACGATTAGAAAATTCTATAGTACAATTGTATATACCATTTATCTACTATATTAATAAGAGCCAAAAAGAGTTAGGCCTAAAATGGGTAGAAAAAATAGCAGTCAAATTATTTAATCAAATGCATCGTTCAGATGAATTATTTAATCAAATAGATGGTTAAGATAATTCAGATTAATATTATTAATAGAGATTACCTAATTTAACCTTACTTTTATGATTATCCGTTAAGTTTTCTGTTAAATATTCTCTTCTCCGTTAACATTACGTTAACTTTTAACTTACCAATTAATTTCTATAAGAAAGGTCTTAGGTTCGAACCTCATCTCAATCAAATTTGACATAATTAAGTTTCTCACTCTATTTAACTCTTATTAAATTAAATAAATTAGTAGCTACAACAAAAAATGATACATATGTATTTCTTTAATTTAGAATTATGTGTCTACAATACCTTTATTTGAAAAAATTATTCATTATCAAAAAATTAAATTAAATAAGAGAAATAATTTCATTAGTTATATTGTTTTTATTTTCTCTCATGCAAAGATTCTTTACATTCAAATTTATCAATTGATATTCATTACATTGTCCATTATCTTATTTTTACAATATCTTGTAATTAAATATCAAAGTTATAGTACAAAATAATGTTATATATTTAGTTACCAAGTATTTTATTAATACTATGAAAAATTTTTGGACACAAGAGATATGCCCACTTTGAACATAATTCACACACGGTCATTGTCGAATTTTGAATATTATTAGTTCTTTATCTCAAATACTACTTACTGAACAATTAAAATTTGAGCTAAACGCGTGTGAATATTTATTGACTTTCTAATATAAGACTACGGAAAATACCAACCACCTTCTTAGACCCAACAAATTGAAGCGGAATCACTCTATTTTACTCTTATTGAATTAAATAAATTAGTAGTTACACCAAAAAATGATACATATGTATACCATGAAAAAAATAAAAAAGAATAGTTTGAAACCAATCATATTAACTACTTGGGGGATTTGTTGACAATAAAAGTACTCAAATGACCCATTACCCAGCAAATTGAAGCAAGAAACTACCTTTTAATATCTTTGGAATACATAATATTTTAAATTTTCAAATTTTTATTAATTTATTTAATCTTTTTCTTAAACTAGGGATTTCTTTATTCACAATAACTCATTCAATAATAATGGTTGAACCGAATGAACCCCAAGCAGAACACCTAAATGAAAGTCCATAGCTCCTATATCATAATCTCATTACATGACGTTGTCATCTATGCTACCAACAATAACCGAATTGCAAATAACACACTACCAACAAAAAGGAAGAGAACAAATAGTAAAGATGAAGACAATGACAATGTTACTCAAAAGAGAATTAAGAACACTTAGAAAAATTCAAATTAAAAGTAGTATTTATTTAGACTATCATTTTTAGACCAAATATTTAGACTATCGATTTTACAAGGTTGCAAACATTTATTTTAGTAATAATTATAATGAATTTTCTATATTATCTTGGATTCATATACTTTGAGTTAGATATTTAAATAAAAAAAATTCGACATTCAATTACACATGTATAAACTTTTCCTATATAATCTTGCATTGATATACTTTCAAATATTTATTTAAATATAAACATTGGGCATTAACACATTCGCGCAATGCGCGTATAAAGCTAGTATATACTATAAGGCTCAATGTAATATTTAGAGAGTAATATAAGTTTAGGAAATTAGAATGCTCATAAAATACTATTAATAGGTTAGTCTAAAATGATTTTGAGTATCATAAAATAATATAGTTGTAAATTAGTATGGGTATGAATCATATAGTAAAAAAATAATTTAATTTAAAAATAATATTTTTTATCAAAATGTTAAAAGTAACTGGGGTATCACAATATGCTAGATCCCAGAAGGCTTCAATGTTTTTAGTGGGTTAGACATTGAGTTATCATACTTTATATGGATGTGTATTTGGCTACAGTGATCGATAAGATAAAAAAGGAGGTTGAAAACCCTAGCTTTGGGTCAATTTATTTTATCTTGTGACCTACATCTTATTTTATTATTCTCTTAATGCTTTGCTTGATTGGTAGATGTTGGTCCCGGTGGTAACAATGTGAGTCTAGAAGGGGGGGTTGAATAGACTCACAAGGGGTTTTGAAAACTTTTTCTTTTAAAGAGTTAATGCAGCGGAAAGATTATATCAAATTTTAGCTTCACTTTGCACTTAGGATTTTCTTGTAAAAGATATTACGTTTGAGTGATATATGCAATGCAATACGTAAAATAAATAAAAGAAATAGAGAGAGAGAGTTTTTATAGTGGTTCGGCTGTTAACTAAGCCTACTCCACTCTTCTTCACAACTCGTGAAGGTTTGCACTATATTCCCCGTAATAGTACAAACTCCGTTACAACAAGCTCCTTTGATCACTCAGCCCGGCAGCCTTGTTGTTGTAGGTTTTTCAACTTCTTCCAAGTTTACTCCGCCTCTTTCTACTTCACTTGTAGAGATGGTTGAAAGGTTGTGATAATTCTCCAACTTGAAATCCTTGTGGTTAGTTGCCTTGATGTTCTCCTTAATCACACAAGAATTTCTTATAAAATCTGAATATCACTTGTAAGCTTATGAATATCACACTGAGAGTTTTTCACTAGCTAGACAATATTTCGCGTTTTTTCAACCTTGTCAAAGTGAGATGGGACAAGGGTATTTATAGGTGGAATTTCAGATCTGTTGGAGGGAAAATGAAATTCAAAACCTATTGTCCAGTGTGTAATATCCAATGGGTAGTGTTTTCATCTTTTTCAGAATGTCAGTACTTTCTAGCCGTTTGTCCACTTTTGTGTAAGGACAGTTGGTCTTTTGTCCCTCAAAAAGTTGACAATCATTAAATGCTCCTTGGGATCGTTGCATAGGACCCAAATTGACATTCAGTTTATACCCATTCTCAAGGCAGTAGATAAGACAACTTATCAGAGAATGTCTTTGCCTTGGTTGTGCGAGAGAATGATTGACCTTATCATTTCTCTTAATCTCCTCGAGACAATCACACTTTTGATTGCTCGGTTATAAAAGCTTGGCCCTTCCATTTTTCGGCCTGTGATCCTAGTCTTCGGTTCTTCAAGTCTTCATTTCTTCAGGTCTTCTACTCTTCGGTATTTCAACTCCTCGGTTGGATTCTTCAAGACTTCGGTATTTAAGACTTGAATCATTAATAAGTAACGGTTACTAAGGATTCGGTTATCCTGTAAGACTAAGATACAAAGCATAAACCTATTCTAAAGACAAGACAAAAGTTAGGGGTCTCATCGGATAGTTGGTATCATCAAAACAACAGCTCGGGGTTCCTAACAGTAGATTTCTCGTGTGAGTGGAGAATGCAGTATATGACTTCTAAGAATACTCAAACTAGCTTACGGTGATCGACCCACCTGAAGACAAGAAAAAAAAAATTAAATAACTAGATGAACTGCTGAATAGTGTACGTCTTTAATTTCCTTGACAGAAACTCAAAATTCGTTTCTCCGAAGAATCAAAAAATAAAATGCCTAAAGATAAAATAAATCAACCCAAGCATAGGGGATATCACGCACTCTTTTTTTTTTATTTTTTTATTTTTATCTTAGCGATCACTATTAATTGTTATATTTTTATTTTCAAGTGGTTGGAGATCAAAGCAATCCAATGCCACTACATCTAAGGCAGAATAGAGTATGCAAGTATTATACTATTTTTATTTTATTTTATTTCATTTACAACTAGTAATTATATTAGTTTAATTTCAGGAGTCTATATTCTAGATCTTAGAAGGGTTCAACGTTTTTGTTGGATTGTACATTGGGTTATCACACTTAATCTGATTGTGTATTTGGCTGTAGTGATGGATAAGATCAAATAGAAGCGTGATAACCCTTGGACTTGGGTCAATTTAGTTTAGACTTTGTAAGAATAAAACTGAAGTATGAAATATAGGATCTAACCTCCAGCCATAGCTTTAGATTGATGAAGGTTGTGTAGTCACGGGACTACTGCAGAGTAAGTGAGTAACAGTATAGTTTCTCTCACTTTTTCAACCCTCTCTTGATGGTGTAGAGGAATGAATGATCAAGCAGTGAGAGGACCAAATGACTCTATTTATACTAACCATATGCCATCAATATGGTAATGTATCCCTTCCCTAATTACACTTTCAATCACCATTAAGTATTTACCTTAATTAACAGAAGATTGTATGGAAGTAATGCACCAAATAATATATTACCTTTATTATTATAATTTACTACCTATATTATAATAATGTAATAGTGGTAAGTGTTACATTCTCCCACTTGGTGCAAAACTCCATAACCCTAAAAAACCAGAAAACACCAACCATAGTGATATGTCCTCCTTAAAATGAGTAGCATCCATTATGATTAAATGCAAACTGACTTTGGGCACTTAATTAATTTTGGGAAACTTAATGAAACAAACCCTATATTTATTTCAGGTCCAACCGAAGTACATTATCTCAATAAAATAAAGGTGTACAAACTTAAATGAGATAAATGTCTAAAAGCAAAAGAATTTCATTAAAATTGAATACTAAATGCATATACAAATTACAAAGTGGCGAAAGTTCCATTTCTTTAACAAGATCCTTGAATTTAAATGTAGGCATGCCTTTAGTCAAGGGATCTGCTAACATCAACTCAGTACTAATGTGTTCAACGATTACAACTTTATTCTTGACATGCTCCCTAATAGCTAAGAATTTGATGTCGAGGTGCTTACTTCGACTCCCACTCTTGTCATTCTTAGCCAGGAAGACTGCAAGCTGAGTTGTCACAATAGACCTTCAATGGCTTAGATATAGAGTCCATAACTTTAAGCCTAGAGATGAAATTCTTGAGCCACACACCTTGTGATGTAGCCTCGTAAAGGGAAACGAACTCGGCTTCCATGGTAGAAGTAGTTATTAAATATTGTTTAACACTTCTCCACGAGATAGCCCCACCAGCCATGATAAAGACGCACCCTGAAGTTGACTTTCGAGAATCAATACAGCCAGCGAAGTCCGCATCAGAATAACCGACAACGTCTAGCATGTCCGTCTGCTTAAACCCAAGCACGTAACTCTTAGTTCCTTTTAGGTACCTCAAAACTCTCTTCACTGCTCTCCAGTGGTCCAAACCTGGATTATGCAAGTATCGTCCTAGCATCTCGACAGCAAAAGCTATGGCTGGCCTTGTACAGACTTGAATGTATCCAAGACACCCAATTGCTGCAACATACGGAATGTTCTTCATGGATTCCTTTTCAAGATCATTCTTTGGACATTGATCCAGACTAAACTTGTCCCCTTTTGCTATGGGGGCAATGTTTGGTGAACAATTCTGCATCTGAAATCTCTCTAACACTTTGTTGATGTAGGTTTCTTGAGATAGACCCATTATACCTCGAGACCTATCCATATGGATTTTTATGCCAATAACATAAGAGGCATCACCCATATCCTTCATATCAAAGTTTTTAGAGAGGAATTGTTTCACATCACGAAGCATCCCCTTATCATTGGTGGCAAGCAAAATGTCATCCACGTATAAAACAAGAAAGCATATTTTACTCCCACTTACCTTCTGGTATATACAATGATCAAGAGGATTTTCAACAAAACCAAATGAAGAAATTACCCCATCGAACTTGATATACCATTGTCGGGAAGCTTGTTTTAGTCCATATATGGATTTCTTAAGCTTACAAACTAAGTTCTCACCACCCCTAGAAGAGAAACCTTTAGGTTGTTTCATAAAAACCTCCTCTTCTAGATCACCATTAAGAAAGACAATTTTCACATCCATTTGTTGCAACTCAAGATTGAAATGTGCGACCAAAGCCAAAATGACTCGAAGTGAATATTTTTCTTTGATACAGGAGAGAAAGTCTCCTTATAATTGATTCCTTCCTTTTGAGTAAATCCCTTCGCAACAAGTCAGGCCTTGTATCTCTCAATATTGCCTAATGAATCTCTTTTGGTCTTAAAGACCCATTTGCAGCCAATTTCCTTGGCCCCGATGGGCAATTCAACAAGTTCCCAAACCCCATTGCTCTTCATAGAATTTATCTCATCCATCATGGCTTTATACCATAAGTCAGATTGCGCACAATTCATAGCTTGAGAAAATGTTTCAGGGTCATTTTCATCTCCTACGTCAGGTTCTTGTAGATATGAAACATAATAACTAGGAAGTGCTGATCGTTTTACCCGTGTAGACCGTCTTAAAGTTGGATCTCCACCACCTTGCATAGGTTGTGGGGCAATAACCTCTTCAGGAACTGGGAGCAGTTCTTGAATTGGCTCAGTCTGCATCGGTTCAGGATCTTGCTGTAAATCCTGAATTGGTTCAACCATTGGCTCAAACTCAACAGCTTGTGGAATCTCAATAGTGGGCGGTATATCTACAGGCGGAATTGAAAGAGCACTGCGGATGAGTACAACACCACTAGATGACGTAGAAGGCTGAGAGTCCATATGATCAAATGATGGAACTAAGTCCTTAAATCGATCGCTCCCACTGATTAAGTCATCTTCAAGAAACTTAGCATTCCTTGATTCCACTATCCTAGTAGTATGAGATGGACAATAAAACCTATAACCCTTAGATGATTGTGCATATCCAATAAAGAAAGCACTAATGGTCCTTGGGTCAAGTTTCTTTTCGTGTGGGTTATAAATCCCCAAACACGCATATGTTGCAAACTCGGTTTCCAACCTTTGAATAACTCAAACGGTGTCTTAGGGACATCCTTAGTTGGAACACGGTTTAATACATACGTTACCGTCTTAAGTTCTTCAGTCCACAACAACTTTGGAAGCTTAGAGTTGCTTAGCATACTCCACACCATATCAAGAAGGGTCCTGTTTCTTCTTTCAGTTACACCATTTTGGTCTGGAGAGCCAGGCATGGTGTATTGAGCAACAATCTCATGCTCTTGAAGAAACTTAGCAAATGGACTAGGTGCTTGTCCATTTTCAGTATATCTACCATAATATTCACTACCCCTATCACATCTAACTATTTGTATTTTCTTATTACATTGGTTTTCAACTTCAGCCTTAAATAATTTAAAGACATCCAATGCTTCATGTTTATTATGAAGTAAATACACATAAGTAAATCTTGAGAAATCATCAATGAAGGTGATGAAATATTTTTGACCGGAAATTGTCATATCGGGACAACATATCTCAGTATAAATAATTTCCAACAACGTTGAACTTCTATTGGCACCTTTCTTTGACTTGTTTGTTTGCTTACCCTTAATGCAGTCAACACAAGTCTCAAAATTGGTATAGTCTAGAGGGGAAAGAACTCCATCCTTTACCAATCTTTTAATTCTTTCAAGGGAGATATGTCCTAATCTCCAGTGCCATAACATTGAGGAATTTTCATCAATACTACACTGTTTGGTGCCATTTTGAACATGTAAAGAATTGTGAACAAAATTATCCTTTATGTTAAGACGATAAAGACCATCAGACAATGTACCATTAGCAACACAAGTATAATTATCAAATAATTTGAAATACTTGTCATTAAATTCAAATTTAAAACCAGAGGGTACAAGTCTTGAAACTGAAATTAAATTCCTATAGAAGCTAGGAACATAAAAGGTCTTATATAATGTCAAAACAAAACCATTATTCAAAACTAATTTGCAAACTCCAACGGCTTCCAGTGATGATGCAATCTTGTTTCCAGAGAAGATTTTACACTCAGTTCCCATTGGTTGTCTTAGACTTGTCATATCCTGCAAGGAGTTTGCAATGTGGATTGTTGAACCAGAGTCAACCCACCAAAAGTTAGTATTAACTTCTGACATATTGGATTCATAACATACAAAAGAAGATGAAATATTACCTTTTTGGGACATCCACTTCTTAAACTTGATACAATCCTTCTTCATGTGTTCATTCTTTTTACAAAAGAAGCACTTTTGTATCTTCTTTTTGTCAGCTTTTGGGGTCAGTTTCCCCTTTGTTGCTGCAGTGAATCTCTTAGCTTTCCCAGATTTCCCTTTAGGCTTTGCTGTGGCCAACATAGCAGTCTCCCCAACCTCTTCACTAAGCCTTTCTTCCTCTTGTGCACACATGGTTATCAACTCATTGATAGTCAAGTTGTCTTGATGTGTGTTGTAGGAAATCTTAAAGGGGCTATAGTGTTGAGGGAGGGTGTTAAGTGCAAAATGCACAACAAAGATATCCGATAAAATTATTCCCAACTTCTTCACTTGCGCTGCAATATCCCTGACTTGCATGATGTGTTTGCGCGTGCCCTTGACAGTGGAAAGACGAAAACCAACAAACTTCATGATTAGAGTACTTGCTAAAGCTTTATTCGATGTAGCATATTGGTCACCAATAGCTTTGAACAAGGGTTCGATTTTATCAAAATGGTCAACTGAGCCACGAATACTTCTCGGAATTCGTGTCTTAATGAAATACACAAACAACCGATTGGACCTAGTCCATTGTGCGTGAAATTTCTTTTCATCCTCAGTGCTATCATCAGTGATAGGAGGAGGCTCTTTATTTTGAATAGAAAAATCCATCTTTATCAACCCTAAGTGTAGGAAAACAGCGTCTTTCCACTCTTGGTGATTTTCATCGCTTAGCATAGGAACGTCAATCATTATTGTGTTTTGAGTTGGGATTTGAGAAAGTTCTGTAAAGAATAATAAATGCTTGGTTAGATTTTTCGAGGCTAAAAAAAATAGAGAGAGAGTAACTGAAGTACATAATACTACCAATGTAAATTATGTAAAAGATAAATTCGTATGCCATAAAAATTGCCTGTGGGCTAAATTTTTATGCATAATGAATCTACCAAAACTGAATGGTGGAAGCGGAATGGGTAGGGTTTTGGTATGGTTTTTCCACCCTTAATGACAAACCTGCCAAACTATATGCCGATACATAATCTCTGTGGGCAAATTATGATCATAGTTTAGTATTTCATCCTAATTAACCCTACAAATATAAAAAAATTCCCTGTGGGCTAAATTTTGCCATATAACGCAGAGTAAACTACAAGATTCTTGCCTAAAATTTATGTGATTAATACTTAATATGTAATTTCAGTAAATTAAAGATGTTGTGGCTACTCTTTAATTGACCAAAATTAAATATAATCACAATGACAAGGGTATTATTTAAAACCTAATCAAACAAATTAAACCTAAACATGATAGACAATCCTTAGGTATACTCCCAAGAAAGTTGGTTGGTGCTAAGGCGCCATTAAAAACCAACTCCTTAGACAGAGTAGCGTCACAAGGGGACTAGTAGCAATATGGCGGTTTTAGCCAGCAAGGCGTTTTAAGCCAAGGCCAGGGAACTAGTATTCCTCCCCAAGAAACTTCCCTAAATCATGTGTTCTCATATTTGAAGTAAAATCGTTTGGTTGATCTAAGAATATAGATTCACCTAAGGATAAGGCTTTAAATAGGGTAAAACTATGAAGTGTTTTATGTGCTTTAGGTGTTTTGAAATCCTTTATAAAAACGATGAACGGAGTATTAACTGAAGAATGCATAATCTATTCTTAAAAGGCACTAAATTCACCTAAAAGGCACTAAAACATGCATAATAAGCATACAATTCAGCCCTAAAAGGCTCTAAATTCATCCTTAAAGAACATGCTTTTCTAAAGGCATAATTATATCAGTCAAATAATTATTGCAATAAATATACAAATAGCATACTCAGATTATGCTTATTATCAACTCATACTTCATAATTAAATTGCAATACTTAAAGCAATTTAATATAATCCACATTAAATTAAAAAATTCATATAGCAAATGTAGAACTCAATATTTGCTCAAAATTGAATAATAATTTAATAATAAATTAATGAGGAATTAAATTGAACAATTAAAGATAAAAGAAGCCCAAATATGATGGAAGGAAAACACTAAAGCAAGCCCATATATAATTATAATGAGCCCAAAAGTTAGAGCATGTCCAAATAACTTAAACAATCTAAATGGGCCCAATTATAATATTTTTTTTTAAAATGATCTGGCCGAATTGGGCCATACGTAGCCCAACCAACCAAAAATAATCCATCATCATTATATTCTTCTATAAGGCATAATCTGAAACCTAGCAGCTTAATTATTCAAACATTAATCAATCCACAAACCTAGCACCCTCATCTATATTCATCCGCAGCAAACAAATACGAAGTAATTAAATAGAAAGCAGCCAGCGCTAGAGAGAGATAGAGACGCAAAGAAGGAAAGAGAGAAGTCGCCGGCCACCGTTCGCGACCACCGCCATTGCCGGTCACCTTTCACGCCACCGCCCCGAGCCGATCTGAGACCGGAGGACAGAGTCGCCACCATCATCGCCTCCGCACCTGCGCCACTAAATCGTGGTCGTCCAACGGTTTTCTGAGTTCCGTCATCGCCATCGTCGAATTCAACGCAAATGCAGTATGTATATATGGCATTTATTTCGAATGTATATTTCGAAAAATTGTTACTCCCTCTGTTCCATTTTACCTGTCCTATTTACTATTCATTGGTCAAATCAACTCTTTTTTCTTTGCTTATTTTCTTTAGTAATTTTTTATTATTTTTAAATTTAATTTTTTTTGTTTAATAGTACTTTTAATGTAGTTTCTAAATATATAAATTTTATATATTAATGCTAAACTTAATAATATGAAAAATTGGATTAAAAATTACTTCAGTCAAGCCTCGTTAAACGAATTAGACAACCATTTTGGACGGAGGTAGTATAATATTTTCCAAAAATTATTGTAAAAAATTTATGTATATACACATAAAATCCAAATAAATATATATGTGGATATGAAAAATATTAATATGCAAATATTGAGCAGAAATTTGCATCTATATATATATATACATATATTAAATCCAATATATATGTGTATACATACTGCAAACAGTAAGCACAAATATACGCATGCACTCAAGTAGAATAATTAAATTCATATTGCATACAAATTCAAATTAACAATCACAACTAGGCAGAGATTATATTTGGCTCTGATACCAACTGTAAGAATAAAATTGAAGTATGAAATATAGGATCTAACCTCCAACCATAGCTTTAGATTGATGAAGGTTGTGTAGTCACAGGACTGCTGCAGAGTAACAGTATAGTTTCTCTCACTTTCTTAACCCTCTCTTGATAGTGCAGAGGAATGAATGATCAAGCAGTGAGAGGACCAAATGACTCTATTTATACTAACCATATGCCATCAATATGGTAATGTATCCCTTCCCTAATTACACTTTCAATTACCATTAAGTATTTACCTTAATTAACAGAAGATTGTATGGAAGTAATACACCAAATAATATATTACCTTTATTATTATAATTTACTACCTATATTATAATAATGTAATAGTGGTAAGTGTTACAGACTTCCCATGTGAGTAGGAGAATGTAGTTGATTACATGGCTAAAGGACTACAATTGTTGTATTTTGTTTTTTTAATGCATGTAACATTCACGGACGACGCACGCACGATACATGCACACCACAGAGTGTTTGAGATGGATATACTTGATACAAATGGGAGAGGGAAAACTTTTGGATGTCACTACCCAAGTAGAATGGAATTGACATCTAAGAATACTGAAACTGGCGTACGGTGATCTTCTGCAGCCCTGGCAAGGTGCACGACATCATGACCGCCAACCTGCTCAACGTCGAGCACATGTTCAAGGCCAACGTCCACAACTACCCCAAAGGCGATCACTTCATATCTCTTCTCTAGGATTTCCTCAGCGCCGAAATTTTAAATTCTGACGGCGTCCAGTGAAAGACCAAGTGCAAAACTGCCAGCTAGGAGTTCATCGCCAGATCGCTCTAGAATTTCACCATGGAAATGGCCAACACAGAGCTCCACACCCGCCTGATTCCCATCATCAGAGACGTGGCGAATCGACACTCTATTCAAGATGTCCAGGATATCCTTGAAAGATATGCATTCGACGTGGATCCTAGACGTTTGGGCGGAGACGAGATTAAATCTACCAAATTATTGCTGGTTTTCGAGGACACGATGACTCTGACCTCCGGTAGATTCATGTACGCCTTGCCATTTTTTTACAAAATCAAGAAATTCCTCAACGTGGGATCAGAGCAAAAATTGCAAAAATCAATTAAGATTGGACACAAGTTCGTCGACGAGATCATATTGTCAAGAATCATATATCGGACCTCCGGGGATAACTTAGTTCGTTATTGGATGACAGATTGTGAGCAAGAGTTGTCGGAGATGACGGATGAATATTCCCTAACGTATCTCCGAGATATTGTGATTAGTTTCAATCTTGGCCATCATCGGCACTAATATGGTTCTAAATGCTACAGTCATCGAGGTCGGACGTAGAACATAACATCCTAATAAAAGTATGTTTTTACCCCTCAAAATAACAACAGATAGATGACAATTGTAACGAAGGACCAATTTGGGTATAGTTTTAAAACTCAGAGGACTAAATTGGGTACTTTTAATAGCCTAGGACTAAATCAAGTATTACGTAATAGTCAGAGGACCGAAATAGGTATTAACTCTTTATTTTATTTAGTATTAGTAATTATATTAGTTTAATTTTATGATCCTATGCTAGATCACAGAAGGGTTCAACGTTTTTTGTGGGTTTTCGTGATTCTTCAAATGTTTTGGGGATTAAACCGCGATTTGTAGACTTCTCATGTGAGTAATGTAGTATGACTACGGAAATCCCGAATTGATTACATAGTTAAAGGACTATAGTTGTTTTATTTTTGTTTTTTAATGCACGCACACCACAAAGTTGTTGAGCACTATACGTCTTTAATTTCGTTGGTAGCAAATTCAAAATTCATTTCTCTAGAAAATCACCAAACAAAATGTCACTTTATAAAATAAATTGACCTAACCCTAGGGGTTATCACTCACCTTTTTTATTGTATTGATCACTATTAATTATTATATTTTTATTTTTAGGAGGTTGGAGAGCAATCCAAGGCCATTGCTTCTAAGCCACCATTAGTAGAGTATGTAAATATTATACTCCTTTTATTTTATTTTAATTCATTTACAATTAGTAATTGTATTAGTTTAATTTCAATATCCTATGCTAGATCCACGCTTCAACATTTTTAGTGGGTTGTACAGTGAGTTATCATACTTAATATGGTTGTGCATTTGGCTGCAGTGATCGATATGAGAAAAATGGAGGTTCAAAACCCATAGGCTTGGCTGCTTGGGTCAGTTTATTTTATCTTGTGACATATTATTTTATTATTCTCCTAATGCTTTGGAGATTAAACCTGATTGGTAGACTTCCCATGTGAGTGGAGCATGTAGTATGCATGACTACGTATATCCTGAATTGATTACATGGTTGAATGGCTGCAATTGTTGTTTTTTGGTTTTAATGCACCACGCACGGATGATGCACGCACGATACATGCACACCACAAAGTGTTTGAGATGGAAATACTTGATACCGACGAGAGAGAGAAAACTTTAGGAAGTCACCGCCCAAATAGAATGGATCTGACTTCTAAGAATACTCAAACTGACCTACGGTGATCGACCCACCTGAAAACAGGAAAAAGAAAATTAAATCACTAGCTGAACACTATATGTCTTTAATTTCCTTGACAGGAAACTCAAAATTCATTTATCGGTAGAATCAAAAAATAAAATGTCAAAAAATAAAATAAATTGACCCAAGCTTAGGGGATATCACTCACCTTTTTATCTTATCGATCACTATTAATTGTTATATTTTTATTTTCAAGTGGTTGGAGAGCAATCCAATGCCACTGCGTCTAAACCACCATAGAGTATGTAAGTATTATACTCTTTTTATTTTATTTCATTTCATTTACACTTAGTAATTGTATTAATTTAGGGTGTGTTTGGTTGGTGGGTTTAGGCATAAGGAATGGGTATGAAAGTGATTGTTTGTGTTTGGTCGATAGGTTTTGTGAATGCTACTATGGGTTTGGAATAACCCATTAATGACAAAACCCATACCCTTATTAAATAAGGGTTTCATCTCTCTTCCTCTTTTCTTCCTTAACTATTAATAATCATTCTCATTCCACCCAATTACCAAACATGTTAAATACTTTCACCAAAACCCATTACCATTACCAAGTATTTGATACCCATTCCGATTCCGATTCCCATGTGCGAACCAAACGCACCCTTAATTTTAGGATAGGATCCTATACTAGATCCTAGAAGGGTTCAACCTTTTTGGTGGATTGTACATTGGGTTATTACACTTAATCTGATTGTGTATTTGGCTGCAGTTATCGATAAGATCAAATAGAAGAGTGATAACCCCTGGGCTTGGGTCAATTTATTTTATATTGTGATATTTTATTTCGTGATTCAACTAATGCTTTGGAGATTAATCCGCGATTGATAGACTTCCCATGTGAGTAGGAGAATGCAGCATGACTAGGAAATCCCCAATTGATAACATGGCTAAAGGACTACAGTTGTTGTATTTTGATTTTTTAATGCACACACCATGCACGTACGACGCACGCATGATTCATGCACACCGCAAAGTGTTTGAGATGGAAATACTTGATACAAACGGGAGTCACTGTCCAAGTAGAATAGAGTTGACTTCTAAGAATACTGAAACTGACCAACAATCATCTAGCCACCCGAAAATAGGAAAAAGAAATTAAATCACTAGCTGAAGACTGTACGTCTTTAATTTACTTGGAATGAAATTCAAAATTCATTTCTCTGGAGAATCAAAAAATAAAATGTCAGAAGATGAAATAAAAAAGGGATTATCAAAATATAACAATTAATAATTATCGATAAAGATAAAAAAGAAGAGTGATAACACATTGGCTTGGGCTAATATATTTTATCCTATAACATTTTATTTAGTGATTATCCTAATGCTTTGGGGATTAAGCAGTGATTTGTAGACATCCCATGTGAGTGCGGAATGCAGTATCACTACGGAAATCCTGAATTCATTACATGGTTAAAGGACTGCAGTTGTTACATTTTGGTTTTTTAACGCACGCACCACACATGGACTATGCACATACGATACACGCACACCACAAAGTGTTTGAGATGGAAATACTTGATACGAACTAGAGAGGGGAAACTTTTGGAAATCACCATCCAACTAGAATGGAGCTAACTTCAAAGAATACTCAACCTGGCCTACGGTGATCGACCCACCTGGAAACAGAAAAAAAAAAAAATTAAATAACAGGTTGAATACTGTACGTCTTTAATTTACTTGGCAAGAAATTCAAAATTCATTTCTCCGGAGAATCACAAGATAAAATGTCATAAGATAAAATAAATGGACCCAAGCCTAGGGGTTATCACTTTTTTTTTTTTTTAATCTTATCGATCACTACTAATTGTTATCTTTAAATTTTTAGGAGGTTGGAGAGAAATCCAATGCCACTTCTTGTAAGCCACCATCAGTAGCGTATGTAAGTATTATACTTAGTAGAGTATGTAAGAAGAAAATAAAGAAAGAAAAATAGAATGACTGCAGTGTTCTTTCACAGGAAAAAGAGGAAAAGACAAACAAAAAAAAGTGGCGTGGAAATTGGGAAGAAAAGCGATCAAAGAGAGGATGTGCACATGTTTCCAAGGTCTTTTGCATACAGAAGAAGAAAAAATTTTAGAATTTATAAAATTTGTATAATGTTGCTTTGTAAATTGTAAAATTTGTAGTCCTGTATTTAGAATAGTCATAGTGAATATATGTGTGTACAAGCCCGGTAAGGTTGGCCTTGACACACCACCGGTACTATAAGCCCGGAACCCGACCTAAGAGTCGATTACGACCGTAATGTCAGAAAAAACTACGGTCACTAGACCAGCGAGGAGAAATGCCCTCAATTACGATCGTAAAGTCGGAAAAAACTACGGTCACTACACCGGGCGACCACAAGGTAAAAATAAAAAAACGACTGTGAAGTCCGAAAAAACGACGGTCACAAGACTAGGTGACCACAAGGTCGGAAAAACAATGACAATAAAGTCGAAAAAAACTACAGTCACTAGACCGGGTGACCACATGGTCGGAAAAAATGATCGTGAAGTCGGAAAAGCTACGATTAATAGACCAAACGACAACAAGGTCAGAAAAATAATGACCATGATGTCGAAAAAACTACATTCAGTAGACCGGGCGGAGAAGAATTCGCCTAGACAACCACAAGGTCGGAAAAACAACGACTGTGAAGTCAGAAAGAGCTATGGTCACTGGATCGGGTGGTGGTTTGTACATGAGGTTATCACACTTAATCTGGTTGTGTATTTGGCTGGATTACTATATTGTTGTTTAGACATGAATTTGATATTAAGTACAACATTCAATATTTTGAACTACGAAGTAATATCACTTTTATATTACAAATTATATTGTACTTTAGTTTGCATATTAACATTTTGAATACAAATATTAGAATTTTAACTAAATAATAATATTTACAAAAATATTTAAAAATTAATAATTTAGCATAATCACGACGAAATATGATTTTAGCGATGGAATAGTCGTTGTCATTATGGCGACGAAATTTGTGACGGAAAGATTTTTGTCCCCCAAAAAGCGATAGGATAATGACAGTGATTAGTTCCGTTATTTTTTTTTACAACGAAATTTTTTGACGAAAAATGGACTTTGCGACGGAATATCTAGCGATGGAATCACTACAAAAATTTCTTTAGTCGTTTCCTTACGAAGAAATTTTGCGATAGAAAGCAAAATTTGCAACGGAAAAGTTAGCGACAGAATCAAAACGACAATTTGTTCATTCGTTTTTTATGACGGAATACAAATTTGTATTGGAAAGGTTAGCGACGGAATCGGGACAATAATTATTTTCGTCGTTATATGTCATGATAGAAATATGCAACGGGATGAGTTTCGCGATGGAATATTTTTTCACACGATCGCGACAGAAAGAAAAATTTTCATTACCAAAACTGTGACGGAGTGATTTCTGTCGCCTACTTTGTGACGAAAAATTTTGTCACCATTTTCCGTTGATATCGCTCGCAATGGATTATTTCTGTCGAGAAATGAAATATGATAAGTCTTGACACTACAGAATAGATTCCGTCGTGAAAATGTTAAATTCCATCGCAAAACGAGATTTGCGACAGAATTTTGCGACCGAATTTTTTCGTCGTATATCACGATTTTTCTTGTAGTTGGAAGGTATATGGAACCTAGTCACTTTGTTATGATCAGTATGATCAATAGATATATTTGACAGATTATTTGCTAAAATTTATATGTTTAATATCTTTTAAACTTTCGGTTCAATCTAACTAGTATGTAAATTTAAATAATGAAGATGTTTTCATTCCATGAAACTTCTCAACATTCTATTAAATTTGGGCTCTTATGTCCACCTAATGTTAAGAAACGATTTTCATAATGTATGTAGTCAGTGTACTGTATTATTTATTGATTTTCTATCATGGGCTCTAGGTATTTAGGCAATAGACGGAAATTTATAACTACCATATATACCCATGGTTGCAGTAGGCGCTAGGTGCTAGTCGGGCGGTAGACTAGTGCCTAGCGCCTAAGCGGTCTAGGCGGTTCTAGACGGCGACCTATAAAATAAAAAAATTAATTCATGTGTGTGGGTGTATGTCATATATATATATATATATATATATATATATATATATATATATATATATATATATCTTACTTCTGTTATGTAAATAAATAAATTTAAATATATATAAATATAATAATGAAATTAACAAGACCGACTCGCTCGAGTTAACTCGGCTAACTCTGCCGAGTTGGGCGAGTTAACTCGGCCAAATTCGGCCCAGTCGGCCGAGTTAGGCGTTAGGCGGCCGGCCACCAAGGCAGATGCCTAGGGAGCAATTCACCTCGGTCTAGGAGCGCCTAACGCCTAGGCGGAGATTTTTGCAACAGTGGTACATAGTTTTATTTCATAGCCACTAGAGGTACACTTTGATGGTGACACATCAAAATGGTCTGCACGCTAATAATGAAAATGCCGATGGGAAATAATGTTCGATTTTAAACCACATACAAGGCATTAGAGGGAATAACTGTGATATGCAATGAGTTAGATTTGGATAAAAAAATAGTAGTATCTAAAATTCGATGTTCCCAACAAGAGAACATGTAATTTAAGAAATTCTTTGACTACTATTTAACATGTATCTATTGTCTAACAAGATTAGTAAAATCTGACTCATTATATTTTGCCCAATGTGACCCAATAGCTCATGCCATAGTTTAAAATAATCGAGTCATCAAATTTTAAAGTTTATACAGCACGATGAGTATTCAAAAGTATATGCAATTTACCACAAGTGACATATAAAATCAGCTTGAGCAAGCATACACATTAAACAAAAATTATTAGAGCACTCAACATGTGATATCTTGATTTACACTTAGGAAAATACTCCGTAATTATTTAGTTAAGAAAGAGTGTTAATCTTTTTGAGCATAATAAAACTTACTTTTTGGTTGTGTTGAGAGTTAAAAATAATATGATATATTTTTTTTATTATAAGAACAATTTTATTATTATTTAAGTACTCTTTAATTACTTTCAATTCCTTAATTTTTATTCTCCATTATTAGCTTAATTACAATTATTTTCTTATTTTACTAAATTCCTTAATTCCATTATTAGCTTAATTATAATTAATCCCTTAATGAGTATATAATAACAATAGGAAGACACGACTACCTAATAATAATAATAATATTATAGAACACTAAGTTTTAAAATCTATTTAATATTTTTCCTTTACAACAATTTTATCTTTTCCGTGTATTCATTAACTAAAGAAATGATGTTTTTTTTTTTTAAATTATTGATGGGATATTAAGGGTTGGGCTTGGCCCACTTAACATTAATGTTGGTTCAAGGATCAAAAAGAGGGGATTTGGACTGGTGGGTGGCGGTTGCTACTGGCTAGATGCACTGGCAGGTGCGACGGCCTCCGGAGGGCGAGGCACCACATGGGCAACCAGTACCGTTTCAGACGGCGTGGATGGTAGGCGGTACGGCGGACAGATAGCGTGGCGTAGATGGCAAGCAGTGTGCTTGCCTGGATGGTGGGTGGCGGGCATGGTGGCGCGAATGGCAAGCGGTGTGATTGCCCGGATGGTGGGCTGGTGGCATGGTGGTGTAGTTGGCAGGTGGTGTGGCGGCTCGGGCAGTAGGCAGTGTGATGGCATGACTAGCAAGCGGTACGACTACCGCAGATGGTGCGTAGCGGATGGCTGCATGGTGGTGTGTGGCTACATGGTGGCTTGGTGGATGGTGGATGGTGGCATGCATGGCGGGTGGCGAATGGCTGTTTGGCAGCGGGTGGCTGTATGGTGGGTGGCGGATAGCTGCATAGTAGTGGGTGGCTGCATAGTGGGTGGTGGATGGCTGCATGGCGGCCCAGTGGATTGTGGCATGGCTGGCATGGTGGCGTGGCAACATGGCAGCAGGTAGACAGGCAAACATGCATGCAAGCAGGTATATAGGCATGAGACGTGGGACACATGGTTGGCGGGAGAATGGTTCGGTTAAGACACACCTCAGAGACACATATACTCTTCTATTCAAGTGGTCTGGTCTTTTCTCAACATATTTAGTTCTATTTTATTTATTACTTTCACTATCTTGGGTTTTCCCTTGTTCTACATTCTTATACTCGGTTTATGGTCGACCTAGTCCCGATAAAACCATCAATTATAAAGACAATTTTATTACAATTTAAATACTTTATATTAAATATTTTTTATCCTATTAATTATCATTATAATGATAATTTTGAAAATATTTTATTTTTAAAAATAATAATATTTTCAAAGATTTGCATGTATTCATTAACTAAAAAAATGATTTTTTTATTATAAAGATAATTTTAATACCATTTAAATATTCTATAATTACTTTCAATTTTTTAATTTTTTATTCTCCATTATTAGCTTAATTATAATTATTTCCTTAATTTTGTAATTAGTATATAATAATAAAATGAAGGAAACAACTACCTAATAATAATATTATAGTACACTATTTTAAAATCTATTTAATAATTTTCCTTTACAATGATTTTTATCTTTTCCGTACATTCATTAATTTAAGAAGTGATTTTTTTATTATAAAGACAATTTTATTACAATTTAAATACTCTATATTAAATATTTTTAATACTAATAATTATCATTATAATGATAATTTTAAAACTATTCTATTTATTACAAATATTAATATTTTCAAAGATTTGCGTATATTCATTAACAAAAAAAAAAGATTTTTTTTATTATAAAGATAATTTTATTATCATTTAAATACTCTGTAATTACTTTCAATTCCTTAATTTCTTATTCTCCATTATTAGTTTACTTACAATTATTTCCTTATTTTACTTAATTCCTAAATTACATTTAATGGATATATTAGAAATTGGATCGTAGCAAACCGATCCGGAGGTGCGATCAAGAAGGACGAGGATGGACGCGGGCCCCTAAGATACAGCCCCATACTCGACCCAGGTTGCCCAAGCCTAGGCCCTAGACCTCGGCCAGGGCTTCGGCTGGGGTGCTTGACCGAGGTAGGGCTCAGTTGGAGGTGGGCTTCGGCCCAGGGGGTGCTCGACCAAGGGGGCTTGGCTAGGGGTGGAGCTCGGCCAGGGGAAGAGGGGGGGGGGGGGGGGGG
>NC_044919.1:22207056-22242074 GCF_003576645.1 Ipomoea triloba | reverse complement strand
GGGGGGGGGGGGGGGGGGGGGGGGGGGGGGGGGGGGGGGGGGGGGGGGGGGGGGGGGGGGGGGGGGGGGGGGGGGGGGGGGGGGGGGGGGGGGGGGGGGGGGGGGGGGGGGGGGGGGGGGGGGGGGGGGGGGGGGGGGGGGGTGGGGAGAGCTCGGTCGATCGTAGTCCAAGTTTGTTGTAACTACCCCCATTTTTCGCAAGGGCGATTATGGGGCGAGTTAGTATAAAAGCCTAGTCCATTCCGTTTTGTTTAAGACATCATGACACACTTCTTGTAATCATTTTACACGATTTATCAATACAATTTGTCTTCGTGACTTATCGCACTATTACTTTGCTATTACATTACCCGTTTTCATATCTATTTACCCTTGCTCTTAGTTATCGGGTTAATTAATTCAAATCCTTTGATTAATTAAATTCGTTTTTTGTGCTTTCATTGAGAGCTCGATGTACAAGCTCAAGCTTGCTATTTTTCACTAGTTATGACAAGTTCGAGATCCAACTCTCGTAATTCAAATGGTTTTCGCAATACTCGTGGCACCTCGGGCGAGAACGACCGCAATGGGACCGCTAGCCGACAAACCGTTCCAATAAGGTCAGTGGGCGACTTGAGGGATCAACTCACTAACAACCACCACGGCGGGTCAGCTCCCACCGCACCCCTAGCCCTACACTTCCAAGAAGGGGTAATCGCGATCCAACAAGTCGCCGCCTTGCTGAACCGCCTCGAGGAGGGGCTCTAAGGAAGTACCCGAGCCCTCTTACTTGGCCTCGAGGCCTCTCGAGCAACACTGACCCCTACATCGACCCCTCTAAGGGAGCGCGGTGGGCCGAGCACCGAGCATCCCTGAGCCCCAAGGACCAAGCCGGGGTGATGTCAACTCACCCCGACCATTCGTTAGGCGGGCGTTAGGCAGGGAGGAGTTGATGGTAATCTAGATAAGCAGGGACGTCAAGGAACGAGTAGGTGGTGAGAAACCCGATCCAAGTATGCCTTGGCGCGGTCAGGCACCCATACATCGGCCTGAGACCAGCAAGGCCCAAGGCTGACCGCGACGACTCCTCGGTCGAGGAATTATTCTCACAAAGGTAACCGAGTCGTGGGCTCCAGGCCCCGCTGTGATGAGCACAAGTCTCCCGGGTGGAACGGTCAGGGGAAACTAGTGGCCTAGCTCCAAGCTCTCACCGTGATGAGGTCGAGCAGCTCTGAAAACGAATAGACGAACTCTAGGAGAGGGTGGTCACGCTCCTACTAACTACTACATTGTTGACCCGCCTCGTGGAAGGGCTCCAAAGAGGTGTTCGAGCCCCCCTAGCCCGGCCCGGAGTCCTCTCGAGGGGCGCTTACACTTACCCTACCCCACTCAAGGTGGCGTGATAGGCCGAGCACCCTGCTTCCTCGAGCCCAGGAACTCAAGTTGGGGGGGAAGTCAACTCATTACAACCCTCAGATAGACGAGGTGACATTTGCAGTTCCTCAAATTTGAGGAATTGTAATTCCATATAATTGCAATTCCTCTAACCAAACTCTAAATTTCTACTATTTTGAATTAAGTGGGAAAAGAATTGCAATTAATCTCTACCAAACATCCGATAATATATTCTCTATACACTTGCAATTCTAGTTGACAGCGTAATTGGGTACCCGACCCGAAACCAGTACCGATCTATTACTCCTCAGCTACCTCGGCCACTCTCACTAGCTGAAGAGTGGGGGACAGGTGACAGGGTAATTGGGTACCGACCCGGAACCACGGGCAGCACCCAAGGACAAGACAATGAAAGGACGTTCAAACTAGCCGTTCAGCATTTCACTCCAACGGTACTCCAACGGCTCCTCAGCACTCCAACGGCTCCTCAGCATTAACACTCCATTACTGCGCATTTAAGATAGGACGTTGCGCTCAGGAATATAAAAGGGTCACACCTCGGCACAAGGCCGAGGTCACACCTCGGCACAGCGCCGAGGTCACACCTCGACACAAGTGTGCCTCGGCCCAAGGCAGTTTGCGAAAAAAAAAAAGGGAGACAAGCATGTGACAAAATCATATTTTATTTCTTAAAAAATTCGCAATGGAAACGTACAAATAACATCATGTTCTCAAAACTACCACACTCAAACTACTGCTCAACACTTAGGTTTTTGCAGACTTGGGATATTCAGATGCCAAAGGAAGCACCTCCTCATGTACAGGAACCATAGCCAAACTCACATCCACATGAACCAGCTCTTGCTTTTTCACGACATCCCCCTCCTCTTCCCCATAAAAAAGAATGGTTACTGGATCCTCAACGGTATCTCCAACCTCGTGCCCGCCTGACATTGCTTTCCTCTGCCTCAACATCTCACGTCTAGCCAACTCCATCAGACGTGACGAACGGCGTCTCTTCATCACTGCGCTTGCTCTCTTTGGACCCATGAATCCAACCGGAAACAGAAAGAGTAAAGTGGTAGGGAAGGATGGAAGACACAAGTCTAAGAGAACTCTTATACACAAGTGGGCGGCTTATAAAAGGAAGGAAAATCACAGCAGCTACTTTGAAGTTTAGGAAATATTACACAAATCTACAAAATTTCCTTCTAGGATCCCGTATAACAAGATTTTCTCCCAGTACCGAGCTATTACTCCTCAGCTACCTCGGCCACTCTCACTAGCTGAAGAGTGGGGAGATGGTGACAGGGTAATTGGGTACTCGACCCGGAACCAGTACCGAGCTATTACTCCTCAGCTACCTCGGCCACTCTCACTAGCTGAAGAGTGGGGGGCTGGTGACAGAGTAATTGGGTACTCGACCCGGAACCACAGGCAGCACCCAAGGACAAGACAATGAAAAGATGTTCAAACTAGCCGTTCAGCATTTCACTCCAACGGTACTCCAACGGCTCCTCAACACTCCAACGACTCCTCAGCATTAACACTCCATTATTGTGCATTTAAGATAGGGCGTTGCGCTCAGGAATATAAAAGGGCGCTCACAACACTTGCAGAGACAGGCAACATTTACTAAGCTGAACTCACTACTGAGAAAACACTACTGTACTGAACTATTTGTACTCTTACATTCATATTAATAAAAGATACCGGTAACACATTATTACTGTCACCAGTTTACTCCCAAAATATAATATATTAATAATATAATACTAAAAATAACATTTAGCTCTATTTTAAAAAAGAACCCCCCCCCCCCCTTAACAATGTCAATTTTGCAAGGATTTTAGACGTGTTAACAAGTTGGCATGATAACAACATAAACACGATAAGACTAAACACAGACGCAACACGTTAAGATTAATAGGTTAAAGTTCTAAATACGAACTCAATTTTTTAACGGGTTGACTCAATAAATACACTTAGTTAATAGGATAGGCTTTGGGTCCACACAACATGATTTGACATGATAACCCATTTAAAACATGTTTTATATATATATATATATATATATATATATATTAATGGGTTATTAACAATTTAACCCGTTAATGGCTTGGACACATTAAGAATAAACACTAACCCATTATTTTGGTGTCGAGTTTCAAATCATGTAAACAACAATATTGCAAAAATCACGCCTAGGCATCGGCCGGCCGCCTAGAATATCACCTATCACTATATAATCGGTGTTCTAGGCGGTCGACTAAGCGCCGACTAGGCTGCCTTTTCGGCTGAATAGCTATTGTTATGTTTTTTTTTAATGGATTATTCGCTCAAAAAATGTCGTTTTGAGCGAAATGGCCCTAAATCATTCAAAACGACGTCATTTGGAGTTTAGACTTGATTATTTTCTCTATGATTTTATGAATTGATTTGAAAGTTTGGAATTAAGTTGATACTTTGTGAGTTGTGACTTTGTGGAATTGTGTTTTGATTCTTTAAATCTTTATACAATTTACAATAAGATGTTTTGTATTTAATATTCTAATATTAACTATGAAAGTATTAAATAGTTTATAATTATCCAGTATTAAAATATTATATTAAAAAAAAAAAGCTCCTGGCGATTTTTCAATACTGGTCAACGAGTTATGTCAGGAATTACCAAGTCTAATTGTATGTTTTGCAATCATTGCAATACGCCTAGAATTAAAAATTTAAAAAAATTATGTGAAAATTATACGGAGTACATAATAGCTTGCAATTAAGAAACATGCAAATATCCTTAATCAGTTGCCCTAAATATTCTCAACTACTACTCCACTAGCAAATAGCAAGCAAGCTCAACTGTCCTCAGCAATCATAGACTTGTGGTAAAATCGTAATTGGCAAATTATACCATGGAACATTCACTTAATATATTAATTACAAACACATTATTTGAATATTATTTTGGATCAGGTCCACAATGCAAGATGTCCTGGAACAGATCGTTATACCGTAGACCCTGGTCCGTAACTGATGTGTATAATGATGAGTGTGAAAAGAGGGTGTGAAATGTCGTTCCGCTGAGGATTGGGATTATGGCACGTAATTGTATGAATTAAGAATACTAGACACTAGAGTATGTGAATCAACTAGAATCCAAGCAACTAATAACTGACTGATGAAAATTAAAAGAAATCAATTGACTAAGGAATTAACTGTATGATAAGGAAATGGGTCAGAGTAGGGAAATTGTAATCTTGATGTTCTAACAATCTCAGAATTAGGGAAATAATAGTTAACCTAGGGATTTATGGGCAATGCACATAAGAATTCAATTCAGCTACTTTCGTAATCAATAAATAGAATTAGGGTACAATTGCCCCACTTTCGTGATGCATCAATCATAACCTTAAACACCTAAGCATTGTAAGCCCCCAAAATTACCCACATTCTCATAGTAGGAAAATTAGGTTGAAATTGGTAAGGCTCGAGGTCTCCGTCCAACTTTCGTTGTAATGAATCCCTCTCCTAGACTAGCAATTAATTGTGGCCATCAATCAATAACAAGTAGAAAGCAATCCCCAAATCAACATAAACCCTAGGTAAAAGATTCAATCCCTTTATGCAATAATCACAAATTGAACATCAAGATTAACAATGGACCCCTAACCCAAACCCATAGGCGAACTACTCACGCATGATTGAAGTAAATAAAGCAAAGCAAGAATTAAATACTGAAATCATAGCAATGAATTTAAAGAATAAAACAGAGAACTTTTACTAACAATTCTTGAGAGTAATTCCAATCTGAACAATGATTCCAAGCTTATAACTCCTTTCGCGCTCCGTTGCTCCTTTCCGTCCCGGGGTAGATTCCTTATGTCTCGAAAACTAGTCCAAGATGACCGAAAATCCTTCCTTTGCTCCTCATTTGTGAATAAACTAAGATTGATCAAATGTAACACACAAACGAGCCTTAAATGTGTCAAGGTAAAGGAAATAATCAATAGAACTCCTGAATCGTGGGGCAAATAAAGGTATAAAATTATGTGTATCAATTCCCCCACACTAGAACTTTTTCTTGTCCTCAAGCAATTACCCAGGATAATCTACCCTCCAGGCACTACAACTGATCACACTTCCTTCATGCTCAACCAATCATTCCACCAACCAACTTGTACAACCTAACCTGCTTCAAAAATCATCTCAGAATCACAAGTGAGTTCTCCTCTCAGGCCAATAACCGGGCACCCGAAATTAGGTAGATTAGAACCTTGTATGCACATGTACTCAGTTGAGATTATGCAAGACTTGGCTTAAGATGAACTCCCATAGACATGCCCTTCATACTCACATCGATCACTCTAAAACTGCATGCTAAGATCAAATAGGTCCTTATTTGGTTTGTAATGCGGCTAAGGGTGAGTAGCTAAACAAAGAAGGGGTATGGAAAAATGCACAAAAGAGAGAGAATTTCACACCTATTCACAACTAAACCTAGAGGAGACATGGAAAATATGAATCAAGAGAGCAAAACATAATTGGAAACACAAGAGTATTCTAAACTAGTGGGGGTGAGGACAATTATTCTAGCAACCTGACTTGCATATTTATTCATCCTTCTTTTTCTTTCTTTTCACAAACCTTTTCTTCACTTTCAACCTTCTTTTTCAAACTTTTCTCTAACAACAATTTTTCTCTCTTTTTTTTCTTTTTCAATTTTTCTTTTTTTTCCTTTTTTTCTTTCAACCAACAGACACTTTCTTTCCTTCAATTCAAACTAACCAGACAATTCCTTCACCACGCCCCCACACTAGAACAAAGATAACAGGAATAACTCTACCAAAAATAAGCTCAAAAAGGGAAATCTCCTCTAAATTAAAGAACAAATGCTACATTCTCTCTAAGGATGAATGGAAAATATATGGCTAAGGGCTAAGGGTTAAATAATAGGGCTAAACAAGAAAAACAATACAAAGAATGGGGTTAAGTGCTCTGCACTTATTAAACAAAAACAAGGCTCAAAGGGGACAACTAGGGAAAAACAATTGTAGCGAAGGGTAGGTTTAAAGGCTTGGGCTAACAACAATGGCCTAAATCACTTCAAAGCATGTAAATTATAGACTTCACTATGAGAGCACTGAGACAAGCTATGACAGAACAGGTATCACCGGAATCCCACATAAGCCTTCACTAGCAATGCATAACACACAGGGGAAATATTTAGGTTAGAGGTTAACCCAATTATTGGCAAGAGACTGAATTAAACACAAGCTCAACCTTGAATCATCCCTAACAAGCTAGGCTGCACAAGTACCACCAAACAAACCACAAACCAACAGAAAGGAAATGGTCACAACCACAACACAAGGAAAACATACTACACTAAGCTGCAAATTGAATCCTTTAAGCAAAGTTCATCAAAAATTTCATTTTTCACCAGCCATCAGAAATAGCACTCCCCCCCCCCCACTTAGTCTGGTCATCATCCCTGATGGACAATCAAAGCCCCACAAATTAAAACAAAAGAAAACGAACTAGAAAGCAAATAAACAAACAGAAAGCAGGAAATATGATAACAAAATTCAAGTTTAAACATCATACAATCCAAAGACGAACTAAAAGCAAAAAATAATAGAAAAATAAAAGAGTAGAATTGTAAGAAGTTCACTAAGCACATCATCCCATAGAAGAGGGATCATAAGGCGGGAATGGAGGGCCACCCTGTGGTGGGTAATGCCCACGCATCCACTCATAGTAAGCCTGGGTCTCAGCGCGGCTCTGGGCATTAGCTGCCGCCATCTCATCCAACCTGGTGTCAATGTGATCGAACCTCATGTGCATGGTCGCCAATTGGGCCAGAACCTGCTGCTGGAAATCACTAGATGTGAGCCCTCGCCTGCCCCAGCATGGGCAGGATCAACAACATTAGGATTGGCCTCATAGGCCTCCTCCTCTCTCCTTGCATCAGTCACATCAACCATCTCTACAGTACGGGCTCTCTTTGGCCCAATCTTGTCATGCATCCTTGCCCCAGCGTCAGCTATGAGAAGCTGCATGCCTAGAGCCTTGGGCTCAACCAACACAATCCGCTGCGTAGCACGGAGGATCCGAGTGAGATAAGGGACAAGATACAAAGCCACTCCACGAAGGTGATACTGGTTCTTCATTAAGTTCCAAATCACCACTCTCGTATGCAGCCTGACACGCTTGACCACGCCATACAGACAGAACAGGTCAGCGTGGTTCACAGAACTTGTGGCATCGAATCGGCCGGTGATTGAGTGGCCCAACAGATATTGCATGAATTTGTGCTCTTTCTTGAGGAATTCAGAAGAGCGGCTGTGGGAGCTCCTATAGATCATGGTGTCATCGGTGAGCTCTTCCCAGAACCGTTGAATGTTGGGCACATTGGCAACTCGGTCAAATTTTTCTTCTTCTGTGAGCTGCTGGACTGGGCCGAAACCCATCAAATCACTCAGATCATCCGGGCTGAACCGGAACATCGTATGGCCTACATGGAACTGGACACACACGCTGCTAGTGAGGCCATCAAATTTGGTAAGCTTCATTGTGGTCATGACCTCGACTAGCACTGACTTATGTGTGTCCTCTACGAACTCCATCAACAAATATCTCCACTCCGGGAGATCCACCATAGCTGCTACGTCATCTCGGATACCGAACTCATCCACAACGTCCAAAGAGAGGACGTACGGCCGGAATATCTGCCTTTGGGAAAAGAACTGAAAACGCTCAAAGTTCTTCGGATCATGGAGTGGTGTGTTCGGAAGCTGTTCAGCTAGGGCTTGCCTTTGTGCCATGGACTTCTTTTTTGATCGCGGAGGCATTTGCAAATAGCTCAAACCAAATATATCCATGGGGTGAGGGTTAGGCAAAGTGCAAGCACAATGGATTGCAGGATTGTGGAGTAGAATGTATGACTAACTAAAAGGAAATTAAAACTCTAAAATTCTGAATTTTTTTTTAAAACCTAACCTAGATTGTGGCTCAAACATCGCAAAATTGCTCAAGAATCATTGCCAAACAGTTAACAACTACTCCACAATCCTAAAACTAGCAAGAATTCCATCCAAAATCAACATTCAAATCAAATTCAAGTGGGTATTCAAAGTTTCACCCAAATCACCAATGTGAACACCATTAAAGTACTAAGCAAGCTTCTATAACATGGATTCAACGATGCTAACCCTAAACATACTTAAACTAACAACATTCAACCATTCAAGTAAAGATTCAAGTAACCCTATGGACACCACTAAGAAATTCGAAAATTGCAAGAGAAAGTAAAGAAATTGAAATTCAAACCATGATTAGATAAGGAAGATGAAGCTATTGACTAGCAAGGTGCAAGCAATCACAAGCAAAGGAGCAAATATGGTGTAGGAAAAATTTGGGGATGGAGAGAAATTGAGAAAGGGGGAGTTAGGGTTGCAAATTGGGGAAAAAGGGATGGGGAAACGCGGACTGGGTTTTATACCCCAGTCCGCATCACGGCCGGGATCGGGGCCGTGACCCGAAGCCTTTATTTTTGATTTTCGAATTTTCCTTCGGCTTGATGTCACGGCTTGGGTCACGGCCGGGATGCGGGCTGTGACCCAGAGACCTCTATAGTGCTCTCAACACTGGAAATCTCTTGGACCCATCACGGTCGGGATGTGGCCCGTGACCTAGAGCCCTCTACAGGCCTCTTGGTACTGGAAATTCTGGGAGCATGTCACCGGCAGGTTCACGACCGGGATGCGGGCCGTGACCCAGAGCCCTCTGTAGGCCTGTCAGTACTGGAAATTCCTGGGCAGTGTCACAGCCTGGGCCACGGCCGGGATGTGGCCCGTGACCCAGAGCCTTCTGCTGCTCTGTTCTGGTGGAAATCGACGCCCAGGCGTCACGGCCGTGAGCCTGGTCGTGATCCCGAGCTCTCCATTTGCAGTTCTGTTCGTTTCGCGCCTAAACTCGGTTTCACCTGCAAGTTAGTCCAAAATATTTCCCAAAACACTTCTAAACTGTTTCAAAGCATAACCTCTTCAATTCTAACCATTCCCCACTCTCTCAAGAGTAAAATAGTGCAAACCTCTCACCAAAATAACCCAAGGAATACCCCGTAAACAAAGAAAAACTCCTAACTCTACTCCGAACTAAAATAAAAAGAAAAATGCAATAAAATAAAGTGCAAAAAGTAAAGGATAACATGTGGTGCCTCCCATGAAGCACTGAGTTTACTGTCTTCAGCTCGACTCAACCTCATAGATATCAGGTGGGATTGGAGACCACACGATCTGGTGGCCTTTTGAACTTAGACAGCTCCCTCATCCATCTTTTGTAGAAACCATCAGTACAAAAGAACTTTTTCCTTCGTTTCATCTCACTTGACTTTTCAGGAGGTTCAGGATCAATAGGGAAAACATGCAAGTCCCCTAACTCAATCTTTCTACTTTCATCAGTGCACTCTCCCAGCCCATCTATCAAGTAACACTCATCAACGTACGAAGGTTGGTGCTTCGCCATTTTGAATATGTCAAACTCGATCTTGTTCTCAGCCACTTCCATCACGAGTTTTCTTCTCCTCACATCAATTAGAGCACCAGCAGTAGCTAGAAAAGGCCTACCAAGTATAATAGGAACCTTGGCATCCTCCTGTATATCCAGCACAACGAAATGCCCCGGTATAAAATACTGATCAATCATGACCGGGACATCCTTAAGAATCCCCACTGGCCGCTTAATGGAACGATCCGCCATCTGTAGAGTCATGGAGGTAGGCTTTGGTGTGCCCAGGTTGAGCCTCTTGCATAGAGAATATGGCATGAGGCTAACACTGGCACCCAAATCACACAGGACACCACCGACTACAAAACTACCAATGATGCAAGGAATGGCAAAACTACCTGGATCTTTCAGTTTAGGAGGCAGTCTATGTTGAAGAACTGCACAGGTCAATGCTCCCTCACTCAGATCCACCACCACACTCTTCTCGGGCTTTTTCTTATTGCCTAAGATATTCTTCATAAACTTCTTGTACGATGGAATCTGAGTCACTACTTCAACAAAAGGCATGGAAATCTCCAACTTATCTAACATCTTATGGAACTTGCTCTCTCTATCGGACTCCTTTGATCTCCACAACCTCTGTGGATATGGTAACAGGTTGCAAGGTACAACCGAGTCACCTGCCTTCTTGTTCCTCTCAGGCTTCTTGCTAGGAGCACTCTCATCCTGCACAGGAGCCTTCCCCTTGGAACTATCTCTCTGAAGTATAGGCTCCTCCTCACTCTCATCAGGAACTTCCTCCACCTGAATGCCCTCATCCTTCTTATCAGTTCTCTCAGGCACTAGATCATTTGAAGGAAAGGGAGGGTCCTTCAAGGCTAATCCGCTCCTGGTGGTGACTGCATTCACTTGGTGCCTTGGATTCTCTGTGCTTGCTGGCAGTCTACTACTCGAAGATGAAGCTTGGTTAGGATTCTGATTACCACCTCCTTGCTGCTGAGCCTTGAGACTCTCTATCAGTGCTTGTTGAGAATCTACGGTTGCCCGTAACTTGCTCATTTGAGCCATCTAAGCCATCATGGTGTTCATGAGAGTCGGCATATCAACATCTTGAGATGGTCTAGAGAAACCTTGACCTTGATTGTTCCCAAAATTCTGATTTCCTTGCTGGAACTGCCCTTGATTTTTATTCTGATTATTCCTCCACTGAGTTCCCTGGTTTCCACCTCTGTTCCCTTGATTACATTGGAAGCCTGGTGGTTGATTTCTCACTTGATTACCCTGATTGTTCCAAGAGAGAACAAACTGATTTCTTCCTTGCTGCTGATAGTTCCCATAACCTTGCCCCTGGCCCTGTGGTCTAGAATAACCAATGAGATCAACTTGTTCCACATTAAGCTGAGGAACTTGGCTATCGGAGTCTATCAGATAACATGCCTGAGAAGCATGGTTGCCACCACAAACTGCACAACAGGCTACAAGAGGTACCTGTGGCATAGCATAGGGATTAGGAACATACGGATTCTGTGGAACCAATGGAGATTGAGCAACAACCTGGACACTCTGAGTATGAGCCTGTACTATCTGCTTGAACATGTGTTGGATGGAATCCAACTGAGCCTGCATTGCCATATTCTCTTCAACTTCAAACATCCCAGCTGGCTTCTCTTTCTTGGGTGGATCAGTCCCCTCAGTATACTAGTAAGTAGTGTTAGAGGTGATCCTCTCAATCAACTGCTCTCCAGCCTCCGTGCCCATATCAATAAAAATACCCCCAAAGGATGAGGTGTCAAGAATGATCTTAGCCTGGTTAGTCAGCCTCTCATAGAAAGATGAGATAAAATCACCTGGAGACATCAGATTCTTAGGACACTGCCTCCTCAACTCCTTGAACCGCTTCCAAGCCTTAGGAAGATTTTCATTGCCAAACTACTGGAAGTTCTGAATCTGTTTCTTTAGCTTGGCAGCCTTAGAAGGAGGACAGTATTCTTGCATGAAAGATTTGTAGAGCTGGTCCCAGGTGATGAAATAGTTGGCTGGAAAGGAATTCAACCAACTCAATGCTTGATCTCTCAAGGAGAACGGGAACAGTCTCAGCTTGATGGCATCACTGAGAATGCCATTCATCTTGACAGTCTGGCAGATTCGATCAAAGTGCACAACATGGGCCTTCGGGTCCTCAACCCGAGCTCCTCCAAACTGATTAGCCTGGACCATCTGAATGAGAGAGGTCTTCAGCTCAAAGTTATTTGCCTCAACTCCTGGATACACAATACAATCTTCTTCATTGAACTCAGGAGCTAAGTGAGCTGCCATGGGGTTGGCCTGTGGGAACTGCTGAGCAAATTGCTGGACCAAATTGGGATTCATCTGATGGAGAAGATTTTGCATCCCAACCCCATAGCCCTGCGGCTGATATGTAGGCTGCTGCTGCACGAATGGAGCTCCCAATCCTCCCCCAACATAGACATTCGGGTTTAGATTGGCCCTGAAGTTCTGTGCCTGATTCTGAACAATTGGCACTAGAGGATCGGCACGAACTCCAGGGTTGTCCCCAGCTACCTCTCTCTCCCTCGGGTGTTGTTGTGTGTTGACACCAGTATTGGCTGGCTGCCCGGTATTGCTACTGTCTCCGGTCTCCATGTCTACTTCGAAGTCTTGGAACTCTCGAAGCCAATCACGTAACACCTTCTTCTCCCTCCTTAACTTCCTCTCAAGATCTGGATCGTAGGGACGAAGACTCGTGCTCACTTTTGATCTAGTGCGCATAAAAGGAGGGTAACCTACTGTCAACCACAACCACAAACACTCTTGGAAGAAATTGGTTATGGGTTAGTGCAAATAAAGAATACTTTTTTTTTTGTTTTTGAATAATGAATAAAATAAAAACTTGATCACCAAAAATTCACTAACTCTAATGCTAGTAGGAAAATAACCACACAATTAAACCCAAATAAACCAATCCCTGGCAACGGCGCCAAAATGTGATGTGTATAATGATGAGTGTGAAAAGAGGGTGTGAAATGTCGTTCCGCTGAGGATTGGGATTATGGCACGTAATTGTATGAATTAAGAATACTAGACACTAGAGTATGTGAATCAACTAGAATCCAAGCAACTAATAACTGACTGATGAAAATTAAAAGAAATCAATTGACTAAGGAATTAACTGTATGATAAGGAAATGGGTCAGAGTAGGGAAATTGTAATCTTGATGTTCTAACAATCTCAGAATTAGGGAAATAATAGTTAACCTAGGGATTTATGGGCAATGCACATAAGAATTCAATTCAGCTACTTTCGTAATCAATAAATAGAATTAGGGTACAATTGCCCCACTTTCGTGATGCATCAATCATAACCTTAAACACCTAAGCATTGTAAGCCCCCAAAATTACCCACATTCTCATAGTAGGAAAATTAGGTTGAAATTGGTAAGGCTCGAGGTCTCCGTCCAACTTTCGTTGTAATGAATCCCTCTCCTAGACTAGCAATTAATTGTGGCTATCAATCAATAACAAGTAGAAAGCAATCCCCAAATCAACATAAACCCTAAGTAAAAGATTCAATCCCTTTATGCAATAATCACAAATTGAACATCAAGATTAACAATAGACCCCTAATCCAAACCCATAGGCGAACTACTCACGCATGATTGAAGTAAATAAAGCAAAGCAAGAATTAAATACTGAAATCATAGCAACGAATTTAAAGAATAAAACAGAGAACTTTTACTAACAATTCTTGAGAGTAATTCCAATCTGAACAATGATTCCAAGCTTATAACTGAATTCAATGATGTAAAGCTGCTCTATTCTATGCTATGGAAAACTCTAAAGAAAGGAAAAATTGTACTAAACTAAACTAGGGCTCGGGATCCCCCAAATATCAAAAAAACGCGGAATAAATACTGGACAGCAGCCGGGTCACGGCCACCATCACGGCCGGGATGTGGCGTGGCCAGCTGCTGTCCGCGGTGGAGGTCACGGCCGCCATCACGGGCGTGAGGCGGCCTTCTGGTCCTCTTCTGACTCCTTTCGCGCTCCGTTGCTCCTTTCCGTCCCGGGGTAGATTCCTTATGTCTCGAAAACTAGTCCGAGATAACCGAAAATCCTTCCTTTGCTCCTCATTTGTGAATAAACTAAGATTGATCAAATGTAACACACAAACGAGCCTTAAATGTATCAAGGTAAAGGAAATAAGCAACAAAACTCTTGAATCGTGGGGCAAATAAAGGTATAAAATCATGTGTATCAGTAACGACGCTAACAGATCTCATTACAATTTTTTAACTAAAATATAACTGTAATTTGAACAACAACAACAAAAACAGTGACGAAGAAGCAAGAACAAAAAACACACACAAATTCATTAGATCACAAAAACACACACGACAAAAGGTGAATATTTAAACAACATTGTGAAATTTAAAAACATGGAACAAAAGAGTTAATACTTGGGCTTATATTCTGTGTATCCTAACATTCGAATGCACAAAGAATCACAACATGTGTTACTAACATGAATACATAGAACGGTTGTCTAGACTACACAGAACGGTTGCCTAGAATACACAGAATATTGACACAAAATACACAGAATTCATCCTCCTAACATTCGAATGCACAAACACATCACAACCTGTGTTACTAACATGAATACATAGAACAGTTGCCTAGAATATACATAATGCCTTCATAGAATACACAGAATATTGACACAAAATACATAGAACTCATCCTCCTAAACATTCGAATGCACAAACACATCACAACTTGTGTTACTAACATGAATACACAGAACGGTTGCCTAGAATACACAGAATATTGACACAAAATAGAATACATAGAATATTGACACAAAATACACAAAACTCATCCTCCTAACATTTTAGTACGGGTTGCACAATGTATTGTGCACCCTGGTCCACGATATAAATTGCCTATAACAATTGCAGACTTGTCTACTGGGCTTGTCAGCCTATTGGATCTATTAGCCATTGGGCCAATTAAAATTATCTGTTATCCTAACAAATAATATGTACTCTATTTTCTTTTCACATTAGATACTAATGGGGTGGCAAAATTTGAAGCTAATTAGACTAGAAAGGGATATTATGCACTTTATAAAGAGCAACTGTAAAAAAAAAAAAAAAATTTAAAATACGGAGTAGTTAATTAAATTATATTTTAATTCATGTAATCTTCCCATTGGTGACAACTTTTGTGTGGATAAACAGACTAAAGAGATTGATAGATTCATGAATGTTGACTTCAGAATTCATTAAAATGGGTAAAGTGGGACGGTTGAATGGTGATGTAAATCGATAAGACGGTAAAGGAGTAATATAAGTTGGAGTTGGCGGTTAGAGATAGAAACCATATATGCATGTTCTTTCGTCTTTAATTCCGTAAGCTAATTTATTACTTATTATTACAACCTCTATTATACGTTTTCAAATTAAATACAATTCTTTTCAAACCATTCAAATTATATTTTTAATTTAATGCGTTAATTAATTATTAATTTTAAGAATGATGCATTTTTCTTTTTCCTTTTGTCAATAATATTCAAACTCTTCGTTATTAATTTCTTATTTGTTATTAATTAATTTTTTAACTTAATTACATACAAATTAAATGAGAAATTTAAATGTCTAATTAGAACTTTTTTTAATTTAAGAGACTAATTACACTTTGATTTTTTTTTTTTGAATACTACTAACTCTATTACAATAAGTTGGACTTATTTGACCCTTGTTCCATTTAAAAATTACAATAAGTTGGACATGTATGATTGGATAAGGGAGCTTTTTTAAAATTTAATCTAATTTTTCGGTTGTTTACGATGTAAATATGTAAATATAATTACAAACATGTAAATATAATTACAATCGCAATCGAGAAACTAAAAAAGTTATTTCACCATTCACTATTTATATTTAACTATATAAAGATAATTTAATATGACAATTCTTTTTAAGTCAATATAGACATATAATTATATGAATTTTTTTTTAAAAAAAAAATGTATGTTCCACAATTAATGTTAATACTATTTTTAAATATTTAATTAGCTATTAATTTAATAGAATTGTTGCATATTTAGTTTATTATGTAAATTGAATAAGCGCAAATTTTCTTGTGTGATAATAATAATAATAATTACAAAACTATCCAACACCCCTAATCTCCTTTCCGTAAATTCAGTGTGTACGGAAATAGCGAAAGACAATCCGAAGAAAGCGTCAAAAGTTTTTAGTCAAACAACCGAGACACAATTAATATGCACGCATCATATCCTCCTCTAGATTACAATGCAGTTGACTTTTTCCAAGTCAACACCCTTTTTTTCTTCCTTCTTTCTTTGCCTTATCTTTATTTATTTGTTTATCTTCATCACCTCCTTTCCATCTCATTCCCGTTTCATGATCAAACCAGAGAAGATGGGGAGGCTCAACTCCATGAATGCTCAATACCCAAAGCTTAGACATTTCGCCCATCCTCATGAACTAGAGCTAGTTAACCTTAACCTCCACAATCCCAATCCCAATCCTAGTATTTGTTCAGCTTGCAAACTACAGGAATCCTCTGGCCAAATGTACATCTGTAGGCCTTGCAACTTCACCCTCCATCTCAGCTGCACCCAATTCCCGGAGCTCATCTCCCACCCTTGCCATCCAGAGCACCCCCTCACCCTCCTCCCTGCCTCCTCGTACCCCGGTGGCCTCTTCAACTGTGATGCCTGCAACCGCCGTGGAGATGGCTTCAACTACCACTGTGTGCACTGTGAGTTTGATCTCCATGTTTTCTGCGCTTCTAAGCCCCTCAGGATTGCCCACCACATGCACAAGTGCCCGCTTCAGCTCGTCTTCAACAACCCCTATGATGATGTCAAGGGCTTCTCCTGCGACGTCTGCAAGAAAATCGGGATCAAGCAGTGGCTCTATAGGTGCAGTAGTTGCGAGTTTGATGTTCACTTGGATTGCTCAACTGCTTCTGCCCCCAAACCGCTGCCACTTCACCCACAACCGCCTCCGATCAGGCACCATCACTCATTTCTGGGATCAACTTCTCATTCCCAATACCAGCAGGTGCCTGTAGCACAGGGTGGGTCATTGATCAGACCAAACCAGTTGCAGCAGCAAAGTGCAGGTACAGGGGCAGTCGCTTACAACCAGTTTGTGCAAACTCCTCCTGCACCTGCAATTGTAGTCCAGGCGGGCGGATACACAAGACCAACCCTTACCCAACATGCCCAGCACCAGCCTGCAATGGGGAGGAGTGGCTTGTTGAATGCTGCAATCCAAGGTCTCGTGGAAGGGGCGAGTCAGCAGGTAGGGCAGACCATTATGGGAAGTATCTTAGGCCGTGGCACTGATGAGAATGGCAATGCCTAGCAATTTTAGAGATTCACTGAACAAGAAGAGTTAGTTGTTCATCTATTTCTTGATTTCCCTTTTCAAGGCTAGCTAAACGGGTTTTTCTTCTTTCATAAAACATTGACAGTTATCAATGATCACCCAATTGATCAAAGCTTGATAAGCGTTTTACAATTGCTATACTCATCTTCCTTTAAGACTTCACAGACACAATCTATCTTAATACTCATTTACAGCACTAAGCATTCATTAGTTTAAGAAACAAGAACTGGAAGATACTTGAGAGTAACTTAATAAGAGAATACAAGGAAGCAATACAATTGTGGTAACAGTTAGAGGAACAAAAGAAAATGCTTTCATCCAGATTGACAGAATATATTTGGAACCACAATTAGCAGTGCAATTGGTAAATTGGAAAAAACTAATAATCCATACCTACACATAAACCAATGAAGATGACATCATATTACCTACATACAGAAAGGTCTCTAAACTCAAGCAGATGACTTCTTGGCTTCTTCTTCTGCCTCCTCTTGTAATTTCAATAAAGATGGAGGTGGTTTCGGAACAACGCTTTTCATCCACTTCCTGTCTACCTTTCTTGACAACCTCTTGTTAATTCCCTCCTCAAGCTCTCTCTCCCGTTTAACAGTCATCATTCGAGCAACCTAATTAATGAAGAAAAACCATGTCAAAGCAATGTTTCAAATGAGACAGCTAATTTGAATTAAAAAATGACAAGTGAAGGTATAATAGGCTGCTAGATAGAAAGCAGAGGAACAGGGTATAACAACCCTGATAAGGGACAATGGTTAAAACGACAACTTTACCCACCATGTATTCAGCAACTCAAAACTGTCATTCCATAGATCAAATAAAATTGAAAGTTCATAACCTCACAATCTCACATTGTCCATACATTGTTCTACAAACAAAGGCAGTAGGGATCATGAAATGGCAAAATAAAATGGAAAGGCCAGGACAGAACTCGGTAATAGACCTCAAAAGAAAAAGCTTTTCAGACAAAATAGTTTTGTCCTCTTGAAAATAATACCTTCTAAAAGGGCCATATCTGCATCTACAAGCAAACTTTGGGTTGCATAGAATAAAAATAATATATCCCAATAAAGGATGCCCTTTTCTTTAATACAGGACCAAATGACCAATCTTGCTGTATGGCATTTAATCAAACTAGGGAAAAAAAAAAGCATTCAGAAGAGAGAACAAATCAAAGTATGAAACTGTTTAAAGTAAAAAGATGAACACAATTAATAAACAAATGTTTATATATTAAAGGAAAAAAGGTACAGAAATTTGATTTACCTAATACACTCTGCAGAAAGTGAAATCACATGCAAAGCAACACGCATAATAGAATTTATCACCCAAATCATGCTTTATGTCTAAATGTCTAATAGTTCTAAATTTCTAATTCACTTTAGAAGAGGAAGATATAAACTCAAAAAATTGGTATTATAAAACAGCTTTCAGTTAAATTTTTTTTTCCCTGTTAGCAATTTAACTTTGATTAAGCAAGGTCACAACACATTTTTTCAGACTATGATACTTGATTTCATGAATGAATGCACAACAAAGCAGGCGTCTGATCAAATATAATCCAGAAGTAACATTTTATACCTAGAATATATATTATGATAATCTAGATTGAATGCAGTCATGAGTATCATGATTTGGACAAGAACTGCCATATGGTCAAAATACAAACATTGTTACTAATAGAGTATATGCTACAAATACAAACAACTTCAAATTATGATTCTTTCCTCAAAGTTCCATCAAGACTAATCCTATGCACTGTTAACCATGGCTCTAAATTGGCTCTACTCCTTCACTTTATCCCAATAATTGAAAAGTTCAACCTCCAATTTGCAAATTCAGCCAAAAAAAAAAACTCACATTCTAAGCTAATTAAACCATAACACATGCACATTTAGAAATTCATTCATAAATGCCATATGGAGAAAGAGAAGGGATTAACATGAGGGAAAAGAAAGTACCCGTTTACGCATACGGCCGAACTCGCTGGACTTGAATTCATTGCGGACAGACGTCTGGAGGCGAAGCATTAACAGCTCTCCCTTGAGGTTCAATATCTCCTCGTTGATTTCCTCAGTAGTTTTCGCTCTGATTTCCTTCAATTCCTCTTCTTTCTTAGCCATTCGCACGACCAGAGAAGAAGAGGATGAGTGCGATGTTCGAAGCGACGACGCAGGGCATACGTGGGCAATCCGAACGCCGTGAAATAGGGATTTAGAGAGATTCCTCGCCGGAGCAAAGGTCAGGCTCGGAGGCGACGCGACGGAGAGGCTCATCATCTTTGCTGCGCTGCTCTGAGGATAAGGGTAGTGTCAAGTGTGGAAAAGTGCAGAAATGCCACAAAACCACGCGCTGTAGAGGGGTATGACTTATGACTTATGAGTATGACTTATGACTTTATTTGACAAATGGGCCGATTAAATGGGCTTAGTGAAGCAGCAAATGGTTTTTAAAAGGAAATTTGTACATTGTTGTTTGTGCCCAATAAGCCCAAATTTGGGCCCATGAGGGTGTAATTGGCAAATTACGGTCCACACAGTTATGTAGACCACGTTCCAAAATGATCTTACTATCCTGACAAACCTTCTTGAGTGAGAAGGAAAATTCGATTCGGAACTCTTATATGTCCCGCTCTTTCTAATTAAAAAAAAAAAAAGAGGGGTGAGGCCATTACCAAGGAGCTAATTCGTTCAGAACTAAGTTGATATCGCTGAATTTTATAAATTAGAATAATGTACATTATGTGTTTGAATAATGAAACTTATGACTAAGATAATGTACATAATGTGTTAGAATAATGGAACTTATGGATAAGATATCTACATTATGTGATAGAATAATGTATTTTATATGTTAGAATATTGTACATTATGAGTTATAAAAATGTATGTTAGACTGTGGTCTACATAGCTATGTGGACCACGGTTCACACAATAACTATTGTGTATAATTCAATAATTATTGTGTGGATCGTGAGGGTGCGGTCCACAATTAAAAAACACATAAAATACATTATTCTAACTCATAAAATATATTATCTTACCCCATAAATTTTATTATTCTAACACATAAAGTACATTATACACTATTATAACTCATAAATACATACACATAAAGTACATTATTCTTACTCATAAAATATATTATCTTGCCCCGGAAATTTCATTATTCTAACACATATGACATACATTATTCTAACTCATAAAATACATTATCTTAACCTAGAATATTCTTTTTTCTAACACACGCGCAGAGCAAAGATTTTTTTTTTTTAAACATCAAAACGACATCGTTTTTTACTGTGGTCAACACAATTGTGTGAAACATGGTCCAAAAACACATAAACTACATCATTCTAACTCATAAAATGCATTATTTTAACACTTAAAGTACATTATTCTATCTCATAATATACATTATCTTACCACATAAATTTCCTTGTTCTAATACATAAAGTATATTATACATTATTTTAACACATAAATTGCATTATTCTAACTTATAAAATATATTATCTTACCTAGAAGTTTCGTTATTCTAACACAAAGTACATTATTCTAACTCATAAAACACAGTATATTACCCTAGAATGTTCATTATTTCAACACGCATGCAGAGTAATGAATTTTTTTAAAACATCAAAACGGCGTCGTTTTGGATCGTGGTCCACACACAATAATTTGACATAACAACGAGGATGTCCAATCATTATTCCACAATCCACAAAAAAATACGTTTTGAATATACTAAAAGTATATTATTTGTATGTAAAAGTAATTGTTTGAATACTGAAAGTATATTCAATACACAAATAATATATATTCAGTACAATAATGTACTTTTAGTATATTAAAAATGTACATTGTATTGATGCTCCACACCGTATGATAAATAAAAGGTAAATTTTTAATATATTAATTGTATATTATTTATTTACATAAAATACATTATTTAAATACTGAAAATATATTATTAAATAATATACATTCAATACATATATATATTTTTAGTATATTAAAAATGTACCTTGTATTCCTTCTTCACAGAGTAATTTGTAGAGTACTATAATCCACTTAAAAATTTGCCAAGGAAGTGATCAATCGTTATACCCTGCACCACGGTGCATATAGCAATGTGCACCACGTACGTAAAACGACGTCGTTTTGGTGTTAGTAGACGCGGACGCGAATGACTCAGGGAATTCATTATCTATAATACACATAATCATTATCTATAATACACAGAACGTTTGTCTAGAATACACAAAATGTTTGTCCAGAATACACAGAATATTGACACAAAATACACAGATGTTAGTGGACGCGAATGACTCCAAGGAATTCATTATCTATAATACACATAATCATTATATAGAATACACAGAACGTTTGTCTAGAATACACAGAATGTTTGCCCATAATACACAGAATATTGACGCAAAATACACAGAACTCATCCTCCTAACATTCGAATGCACAAACACATCACAACTTGTGTTAATAACATGAATACACATAATATTTACACAAAATACACAGAACTCATCCTTCTAAACATTCGAATGCACAAACACATCACAATATGTGTTACTAACATGAAATCACAACATGTGTTACTAATATGAATACACATAACGGTTGCCTATAATACACAGAACGGTTGCCTAGAATACACAGAATTATTGCCTGGAATACACATAATATTAACATAAATACAAAGACCGGCCGAAACGGAAAACGTGATTTCCAAAAAAAACGGACGATTAATTTACAATGCTCAAAACGACGTCGTTTAGGTACGTGGTGCACATTGCTATGTGTACCGTGGTGCACAGTATAATTTGTCGGAAGTGATGAGTCCTCCAAAATTGGACCTAACGACCCAACTTAGGGCCGAAAATACAATAGTTATATCATTAGCGTAACATGGCCTGCTTCCATTCTACGGAGTATCTAGCAAGACTTAAGTCATTATTAGAGCATATCGTTATACCGTGAACGAATCGTATTATTACGGATTTATAGTTTTATTTTAAAAAAAATTAAAATATAACTGTAATTTGAACAATAAAAACTGTGATGAAGAAGCAAGAACAAAAAACACACACAAGTTCATCAGATCACAAAACACACGACAAAAGGTGAGTATTTAAACAACATTGTGAAATTTGAAAAACATGGAACATAAAAGATAGGGAAAATGACACTTTTTCCCCCTATGTTATGTGCTTATAGCACTTTTCCCCCCATGTGTTATTAAAGTGGTGGTAGTTTTCTCCCTTGTAATATTAAATTGACATTTTTGCCCTTAAAAATAACCATTTCATTTATTTTTATTCTCCAACCAATTATTACTAATATGTATGGAAGATCACAGTTCGATACGAACCTAATCGAACACTGTAGCAATTGAACTTAAATAGTATAGACGGTTACGGTTACGATTCAGAACCGAAAAAATAAAATAAAATAATTGTTGAATTTAGACTATTTTTAAATTAGAAATAAAATTATAAAAATAAATAAATAAATAAATAAATAAGTTTTGATTGGCGGTTCAAAATCGAAATTGGAACCGAACCGTACCGATTTATCAAAATAAGTGTTTGATCATTTTTACTATATATGACTGTGGTTAAGTTCCGGTTCACGGTTCAACAATTATTTAATTTTATTTTTTTGGTTATGAATCGTAACTAGAACCGTCCATACTATTTCGGTATGATTGCTACAGTGTTTGGTTAGGTTCGAACCGAATCGTGATCATCCATACCTATAAGTAATAATTTGTTGGAGAAGAAAAATAAATGAAATAATTATTTTTAAGGGTAACAATGTCAATTTAACATTTCAGGGGGAAAAAACTGCCACTTTAATAACACACGGGGGAAAAGTGCTATAAGCACATAACATAGGGGGAAAAGTGCCATTTTCTCTAAAAGATGATATTTGGGCTTATATTCTGTGTATCCTAACATTCAAATGCAAAAACACATCACAACCTGTGTTACAAACATGAATACACAGAACGGTTGCCAAGAATACACAGAATATTGACACAAAATACACAAAACTCATCCTCCTAACATTCGAATGTTACTAACATGAATACACTGAACGGTTGCCTAGAATACACAGAATATTGACATAAAATACACAGAACTCATCCTCCTAAAATTCGAATGCGCAAACACATCACAACTTGTGTTACTAACATGAATACACAGAACGATTGTCTAGAATACACAAAATGTCTTCATAGAATACACAGAATATTGACACAAAAAAACACAACAGTCATCATCCTAAACATTCGAATGCACAAACGCATCACAACCTGTGTTACTCACATGAATACACGGAATGGTTGCCTAGAATACACAGAAAGGTTGCCTAGAATATACAGTACGATTGCCTAGAGTACAGAGAACTCATCCTCATAACATTTTGGCATTGTGCCCCCTGATTTACGATATAAATTATAATTTCTCTGTTTAACATTTTTTACAAATAAAATTAATATATAGAAAAATAGTTCATAGAAAAACTCTTGAAATCTTTTAAACTATACTCATATTGTCTTTATTATTTAAAAAAAAAAAACATTTTAATTGAACCTATAAGTCTATAACTAACTCCTACATGTTCATCAGTCACTAATACATGTTTATTAAATTACTATTACTTCATTACTATATGTCCATCAATTAACTACTACATGGTCTTCAAATTATTATTATAGGTCCATTAATCCAAAATTGCATGTTCATAAAGACGTTATTGTGCGTGTATCAAATCATTATTGCAAGTGTATCGATCAACTTATTGTCTTATTATTATAGGTCCATTAAATCACTACTATAAATCTATTAAGTCATTAATATAGGTTCATCATATAATTATTTAAAAAATATATCAATAAAGATGTTATTTAAAAGATCCTTATAAAGATTTTGAGTTAATTTCATAAATGGTCCTTCAACTATTGACTTTTATTAATTTTTGTCCTTGACTTTTAATTTGACCAAAGTTGGTCCTTTAATTATTGATTTTGTACCAATTTTGGTCCTTACGTTAAATCTATGTTAAGTATGTGTTAAAATTGAGGCCTTGAGGGTAAAAATGTCAAATCAAATATTTTAACCTTTCTTCTTCACTTTGTTTCCCCTCCTCCATCGCAAGATTATATAGGAAACAATGTGAGTCAATATATTTATTTTTTTACATTTTATGTTAAATTGTTTCAAGTAATCAAATTTTTTTCCTTTATTTTATTTTTGATATTTTTTTTTTGGTTTACTGCAATATAATATATACTCCGTAATATTTTTTTTTTTTTTTGTAAATTCTCTAACTGGATGTGGAGTGTTATTGTATATGTTGTATTAGGTGATTTTTTTTTTTGTTTTATTTGATAGCTAAACTGATACAAAATCAATAGTTAAAAAAAAAGTGAAGAAGAAATGTAAAATATTTGGTTTTACATTTTTGCCCTCAATTTTAACACCTATTTAACATATATTTAACATAAAGACCAAAATTGATACAAAATCAATAGTTAAGGGACCAACTTTGGTCAAATTAATAGTCGATGACAAAAATTGGTAAAAGTTAATAGTCAAAGGACCATTTCTGAAATTAACTCAAAGATTTTTAATGATATATATATATATATATATATATATATATATATATATATATATATATATATATATATATATATAAAAGCAACAAGTTTTAGTAAATAAAAAAAATTCAGTTCCCCTCCCACTGAAAACGATGCCGTTTAGGCTAACTTTAGTGATAGCCGTATTTTTTTTTGCGTAATAGGTTCGTAAAAGACAAAAAAAAAATTCTTACGGATTCACTCTAGAAGTTAAACTTTTAGCTACAGATCTATAGTTTTGAGATAAAGCAATACTTATCTTTCTCATATTTGTCTTTGTCGATTCATAGAAAAGTTTATAAGCCTTGAAATTTCTTCGCATGCACAACTCCCCTGCTTCTTGTGTTTTTCTACGGTTGCATTCATTAGTTGATGTTTAGATGTAGCTCAATCTGTAAAAAAACATGTTAGGGTTTCTAAGTAATGAACTCTGACTATAAGTGGTCGTAGAGTGAATTTTAACATACCGTGTGAGATTAAATCTCTTTGCTATGCAAATGAAAGACGATATTTCATCGGAACAATTAGGGCTTAGAAACGTCTCATTTGATCTGAAAAGCTTTGTGATGTTGTAAGTTGTTTTGGTGTTGAGGAGCAGGATAAATGGTCGTCTAAGGATCAAAGTGAAGAGTTGATAAAAGGTTTTTCCGATGACTTCCATTTCAGTAGATGAAGAGTGTAATTGCCAAATCGGGAGGAAGACGCCTAGTCGACGCGTGGAGTAGCGGCATGGAAGTTGCTGAATATATACCACGTCGTGTCCACGCGTGGAACAGTCTGCTTTGCCTCCGACCTCTTCTCCTTTGCTTTGCCTTCTCTTGCCAAGTTCACATGCTTCTCGTTTACGCTTCCAAAAACCTACAAAACCATTCCAAGTGTGACAAAAGCGGACTTTGCAATTGATTGTCACATTAGAGCATAGAAATGCCATCAATAGTTCACAAAAAGGATACAAATTCATTCCTAATTCACCCCAATCTAGACCCTTAGCCTAGTTATCTTTAGCACTTATCAAAGTTTCCACATTTTAATTTTGCTTGTCCTCAAGCAAACCTAATTCAAACCACAAGCATATAAATGCCAAAGATAGCTAGGATCACTCAATTGAACATGCGGGCAATAAAAAATGAATGCGTAAAATACCAGAGAGGGGGAGATCCCTCATGTTATCTATAAAGGAGATCCCTCAAGGAATATACAAGGGAAGCAAAAACCCCGTTAGGATAGAAATTAAGCATCGGGGAACACACCTTTCTTGCCAATTTACAAGCATGCAAAACATAGTTGGATTCACCTCCTATTTTGCTAGGGCCTTCATTCAAGCCGATCCCACTAGTGGGAACGATGTACACACCTCAACCAACCCGTCCAATTGAAACGCCAAAGCCCAACGCATAAAAAAATGAAGGTAGGGTCATGGACCATTCACCGCCAATGGCTTGGGTGGTCACTCATTCTTCTCACTTCCTAGGGTAACGTCATTGGGCACCCGACTTCACATGGAGAGCTCTATGCTTTTTCGAAGGTCGGTGCAATGGGTACCCGAACCCTAGCCTCCACTTTTGTTTTCTCATCTTCTAGGGTAACGTCATTGGGATAACCGACTTTATGTAGATCTCTATGCTTTTTCAAAGACGATGCAATGGTTGCCCCAAATCCTAGCAAGATGGCTTTCCTCGGATCTTACCTCTAGGAGTGGCCTTATTTAGCCCTTTTTTCAAAACTTTCACCATTCAACCCCTCTTGCCTTTTACTTGGGATAAGGGATTTCCTCTCAATGCTCACCAATAGGCTCACCTTTTGCCCCATGCCCTTCCAAGATTAGTCCAATTCTGGGCTTCGCTTACAATTATCTTTCTCAAATTAAGGGTTGCACACTCTCAACATTTTCAATAACTCTACCACATCTTAACACAGTCATAACCTTAGCTTCTTCAGGTTGGCTAGGCAACTTACCTGGCACATGGCCTTGTAGAGCTTCGGCAATTTGCCCCACTTGGACTTCCAACTTTCTCATGGAAGCTTCATTTCTGGCAAGTGAAGCCTCAGTTTTAGCAAGTGATGCCTCTGTTTGTTGGAACCGTTGATCGTTTGCTTCTTGTTGCATTTGGAACCGCTGGTTATTTGCTTCTTGTTGTCTATTACAATTCTGTATGAAAATATCCAAAGAATCCTCCCAAGATGGTTTTTTCAGTTGAGGTGGAACAATAGGTTGAAAATTATTCTGGTTATTACTCCAAGAAAAATTGGGATGGTTTTTCCAACCCGGATTATAAGAATTAGAATACGGGTCATTTCTAGGCCTTTGATTGAAACTATTCATAGCATTGGCCTGTTCAAAATTATGAACATTTTCGTCCACCATCGATGCATTGTTTTGCTTCATACTCATCATAGAATACATGTTTTTCACTTGTTTAGCTAACTCAGACACTTGAATTTCCAACCCAGCATTTGAATTAACTTCATACATACTTGGCGTCCGTCCCTTGACGCTCTTTTGTTGGGAGTTTGCCCCTAGCATTTCATACAATGCTAAGGTTTCCTCCGCAGTTTTTTCTCCCATGGCACCTCCAGCCGCATTGTCAACCATTGATTGGCTGGTTTGAGTCAAACCATCATAGAAAGTTTAATTTTGAAGCTCCAATGGGTAGCCATGGTGAGGGCATTGAATGAGCAACATGTTGAACCTTTCCCATGCCTCATGGAATGGTTCGCCTTCAGCTTGCGAAAAGGTCGCAATTTTTCTTCTCAATTCAGCAGTTTTAGCATGGGAATAGAACTTACCAATAAACTTGTTATACACCTCCGGCCATGTCCGAAGGGATCCAGGTGTAAGAGTCATGAACCATGTTTTTGCTGCATCTTTCAAGGTGTATGGGAAACACCTCATCCTTAGTGCATCCTCGGTCAAGTCATTCAACGGGAAGTGTTGGACTATCCCGTAGAAATCCCTGATAAAGGTAAGGGCATCTTCGTTTGCTAAACCGTGAAAAGACGGCAATTGGTTGTAGTGAACCGTCTTTAGCTCATAGTTCCTGGCTGCATCAGTAAGCACTATACAAGAGGGTGAACCTCCTACTTGGGGCCTACCGAATTCTTTCATTAGCCTAGGGTTGGGTTGACAGTTTGGTTGAGGGTTGGGTTGAGGAAGTGCATCCATGGTTTTGGTTGTTTCTTGTGGTTTAGGATTAGGATTTTCAAAAGGTAAAGGCTTTTTCTTTTTCTTTTTCTTTTTCTTATCAATGTTGTCGTCCAAAGGCAAAAGTGTAGGTTTTAAGGAATGACGACCTTGCATAAATTAAAAGAACAAATAAACTAACAAGAAAAATAAAATAAAAAAACAGGCAGAATGATTTAAAGCAAAATGGAAACAAAGAAACAAGTATTAAATAACTATTTTTTTTTTTGTTTTTTTTGTTTTGAAAGCAAAATTAAGCAAAGGGAAAAAACAAACTGCACAATAAATAATTCCCCGGCAACGGCGCCAAAAATTGATGGACAATTTTAATATATGTCCTCGCAAGTGCACGAGTCGGTGTAGTGATAGTGTGCAAAAGCAAGGGTCGATCCCACAGGGAATTAATACTATGCTGTTGGTCCCAAGGGGATGGGGTACAAGTCTAGAGGGGGGGGGGGTGAATAGACTTGTATAAGATTTTGCAAATCTTTTCAACCTCTCGTGTGTATTGAACTTAGGATGTTTAGGTTCGATACCTCACGAGGTGAAGACAAAGTTTTATGCGCAGCGGAAATGTTATCCCCTTTTAGTTAGCACGAGTTTGAGTTAGTTCGAGAAGTGCGTTTATATGCAGTGCAATCGAGAGGTTAGCGAGAGATAAAAACAGTAAGTAAATGCAAGAGAGATTTTTAAGTGGTTCGGCCAACCCGCCTACGTCCACTCTTCTTCCAGAAACTCCCTGGAAGGATTGCACTAAAAACTTCCCTTTTTAGTACAATATCGAGCGCTTGAGCTTTGATCACGAAGCCCGCCTCAAGCCTCAGGTTTTTCGCCCCGCTTCTTGTTACTCCACCTCTCGAGCACTTGACCTTTGATCACCAAGCCCGCGTCAAGCCTCAGGATCTTCACAAGACAGCTCCCAGGTTACTCCGCCTCTCCAAGGTCTTTCTCCCCGCTTCCAGCTACTCCACCTCTCGAGCACTTGACCTTTGATCACCAAGCCCGCGTCAAGCCTCAGGTTTCTTTCACTCGGACAGCTGCCAGGTTACTCCACCTCTCTTGCTTAATCCAAAGCAAGGTGTTTTTGGTTGTCACAGTTGAATGTAACAGACTCCAATCTGACCACAAGCTATCGTTGAATCAACTTCGATGTAGAGCAGCTTCGGTCACCTTCTGGATGTATAACAGTTTAAGCTTTGTAACTCTCTTGAAACACTAAGATGTGTTTTCTCGCTGTTTTGAATATCAGGATGATATTCCAAGTTAAGCACTTGCACTTGAACGTTTTAGACAGACACTTCTTAAGAATTTCGAACTTCTTTTCCTTTTAACTCCTTTTTCTCTCTTTTCCCCTTTTTTCTTCCCCTTTTTTTCTTCTGTGTCTTTACGTCCTTATATATGAGAGTAGAGGAATAATTCCGTTGGAGGGAAAATTATTCCGTTTGAAATTTGTCTCCCATGCTGATCATGGGTCTTGCATATTTTCAGCATATTTCATGGAGTGGTGATCTTGTAACTTGAACCTCTTTGTCTTGTAGTGAATATTCCATAGTTCACTTTCTTGAGTCCATGCTCCACTTTCGTCTTTTGGTAAAAGTTACTCTTTTTATATTCCCATTATTCCTTGTTTGTAGGGAATCAGACCACTTCAGCATTGGTGCACCTTTTGACCGTTTGTGGTGGAAATCTGACGTGTCATCCATTTCCGCCCATTTTGAAATCTTCACGTTCGGCACCTCTTCATTATTCCATCTCCATGATATTCTTCTTCTCCAAACTTTAAGTATGACCGTCATTCAGCTTTGTTGGAGAATTGTTAGTGTATCGAGACCAAGGTTGATATCTTGATCGCTTGATGTCTCGAACTCAAATATCGAGAGGTCTATCTCTCGAACTCTGTTTATGTCTCGAACTGGATAACTGTATCGAGAGGTCCTACCTCTCGAACTCTGCTTATGTCTCGAGACTTAGTTGATGTCTCGCAGACCCTTATTCCTCCAGTGTTGTCCCATGCTTTCTTCTGATCTGTCTATATGATTACAACACACGAGACTTCTAAGATGTTCAAACAAATTTCCCTCAAGCTTAAATATTTTCCGAGTTGAGCTCAAAGTTACTCGGTTGTATTTTCGCTCTTGGTTTACTTGTCGAACTTACAGCGTTTTGCCTATGCGTCGAGACTCGGGGATTTCTACTTAACAGTTGGTATCATCAAAACCTATTACATGATGTTCCTAACAATTTCCCCCTTTTTGATGATGCCAACACTTATACTTACTCTATATGGCTGATTTGATAGAAAGAATTAACAAGGATTTTATTTTTCAGCGCATATGGTAAGTTTGACAACATACTCTACTAAACTATGAATAATATAACTCACGCAACACCCCCAGCAAAAGATATATATGATTATAAGAAGGGAATGTTTACAAAGTAGAGTTTAGTAGACAGGATTGAAAGAAATAAGACCAAGAACAACATAGATATCAATACATTGAAATGAGATGGAGTTTGGACCATGAGAGCTTACTTCTTGTTGGCTTTCCTTTTCTTGTTAATGGCTTCTCGTGTCTTGATGAGGTCTTTCGGATTTACCAGGCTTAAGTATTCATCTGTGACATCTAGATGCCTGTAGTTCCTGTAGGCTTCCCCCACGAACTCACCATCAATTACTCCATCTTTCCACCAGGCAATGCATTCTTCTGGAGACATATTGCTGTGTGTAGATATCCCAGTGATTTTCAGAAGCTTGAATATCTCCAGAGTCAGAATTTGTTCAGTGTCTTCTCTGTTCCCAAACTTAAAGTTTGTCATGAGAAGATCTATCTTCCTTTCTTCTTCTGACTGTCGTTCTTGTCTTTTTCTTCTTCTTTCTCTGTCCTCTTCTCTCCTTCTCTCCATTTCCAGTGTACGCTGTACCCTTAGGTTTTCTGCCTGTTTAGCATCCTCCACTGCTTTGCTCATGATTCTTGGTATTTTTGGAGGTGGTCCAGCTGGTTCACTTGCTGCCCTTTTCTTGCCCGTTGTTTCCCCCTTCTTTTTCTCTTTCTTTTCCCCCTTGTTGGCATCATCAGCACGGGAGAGGAGGATGGACATACCTTCGAAGATTGCTTGAAGTTGGGCAGGCACTTGGTTCGACAGGTCATCGAGTATGGCTTTCATCACATCCTGTCGAAGTTCATTGGAACATTGGAAGGTTCGAAGCTCTGCTCGCATCTCGGCTAATTCAGCCCTCGCACTTGCAGCCTCTGCTCGAGCTACAGCGGCTTCATCAGTGGCTTTCCGTGCTGCATCCTCGGCCCATATTGCCTGTTCGAGAAGTTCAGCATGACGGCCTTGGGATTCACTTGTGCCAGCAACAGGCATTGCAGCATTGCGGACCACAGCGAGTATTCTTTCGAGCTGAGCCATCTTCTGAGATTGATCAGCCATGAATTGACGCATTTCGCCAATGAAGATTTCTTCGGCCTGTTGATCATAGTCAGAAGTAGGAGATGAGGATCGAGATGTACCTTTTGTCGGAGGGGACTTGGGTGCTTCCAGATTTCCACCCATGACTTGCAGATGCGAGTCCACCTCTCGATTTATTGTCTGAGGATCCACAGGGACACAGGGTTCAGAGCTCGAAGGTAGCTCCATGTCAGGGGCTTCCCGGTTTCCACCTGAGGGATGAATCACTTCTTGCTCCTCACCTCTCGAACCTGGAGCCTCAGCTTCAGCGACTGTGGAGATAGGGTCAGCCAGAGAGGGTTCTTCGGTATTGGACGCTTCCCTGATTTCATCCAATAGAGGTTCCCCCTTAGCATCACCTCTCGAATCAGTGCTGGGAACTGTGTCATCTGCTGGTGAGGTTGGAGACGTAGTGTCGACAGGTGCTTCCTGGTTTCCACCTTCGATGTTATCATCAGTACTCCTCGAACCAGCAGGACTTGGGGCATTCTGCTCAAGTTGTTCATTGTGTTGCTCTTCGGTCTGCTCCGATGAGTCTGGGATGATGATTATTTCAGGAGCAGTAGTAAAACCTGGCAGTGTGAGCAACGGAACTTCACCCTCTCGAATTATCTGTGCTTCATCTGTAGTGTTCGAGGGTGTGGATGCGGGTGGTGGCAAAAGTAGAACGGTGTTGGGTGCCACTTGAAGTGCTTCAGAGGTCTCGGATTCACCTCTCGAAGCTTCTACCTGTTCATCCAGAGCAGAGTTGCTGACTTGGGACAGTGGGATTGCGGCTGTTGCGATATCATCGTGAGCAACCCCAGAGGTCTCTCCTGGACCTCTCGTGAACTCAACGTTCTGTCCCAAGGAGATGGCAGTGGCGAGCCTGATATCTTCTCGAAATTGTGCATCAAGTTCTGGATCCTCCTCAGGCTCAACCTCGGTTTCTTCAGCTATTCCTTTGCCCTTATCAGTTCTTCCACTGTTCAGTTTAGCCACTCTTGTTTCGTGGGCAAGGTCTAGGAGATGATGAGCTGGGATCTCGGAGATGCCCAACCACTGGAGTGCAAACTGCTCTTCTGCCTCCATTTCGGCTGCTTGACTCATCAATTGAGTGAAAGAATTGGTTCTCCAGTTGATCCACCTGATCACCCTGGAGAAGTCATCAAGAGTGGGTGCTTCCATTGCCAACTGAGTGGAAACTTCTTCATATAAGTCATCCCGCCCATCAGAGATGATTTCAGTGGCAGAGATTGCTTCGTCTATCTGAGCTGTGATCTCTCGACTATGCTCCAAGAGATCATCTCCCACCCTGACTGTGTAGTCTGTCTCTCGAACCATCTCACGTGGTTCTTCTGCATCTCCTTGTACTGGATCACTGATCCCAGTACCTTCAACCTCTCGAGCCATCTCTCGAGATAAACCAACAGAGTCACCAGTACCCTCAGCAGTAATATCATCATTAACACACAAATCTCTTGACAGGGACCTGGTAGGGGGCACTCTCTCAACCTCAGTGGCCAGTGTAGCCTGAGGTTCCCCCTGGGCTTGTGCCCTGTCCTCGAAGGGTACTTGTATAACTGACGGTGTCACCTCTCGAACCTGGGTGACAGCAATATTTTTGGCCTTTTTGGCCCTCAAAGCAACTCTCTGAATCAGAGCATCCAAAGGCTCATCATCAGAGTCCTTCTCCTTGGCTGGGGCTTTCCTTTTGCCCCTTCCTTTTGGCTGTGAGGGAGAAGGTGCAGCCTTAACACCTTTAGCTTTGGGGACTAGAGATTTCGTCCTACCCATATAGGTATTTCGATGAATCTCTTTTCCTTCCCTCAATTCAAAGCCCTTCAGGCTTAGGAGAAATTGCACAACAAAGCCGAAACCAACCTTTTTACTGATCGACAGGTTGGCGTTGGAGACTGAGCGCATCACTTGCTGTTGGAGGAAGTTGAAGATAATATGTGCCCAGTCCAGCTTGTTGTTGTTCCAAATGGCATGGAGGATTTTGAGGAGGTCTAGACTAACCTCGTCAGTTCCGGACACCTTGCCGAGCACAAACTTCATGATTAGGTCGGCAGCGAGAGCAAACCTCTCCTTTAGGTGGTACTTGCGGAGGGCAGAGGATGCTCTGGGTGGTGCAGTCGCTAGTCGGATTTTCTCCCAGAAGGCTTGCTTGTCCAAGTCGTAATCCGATAGATGCTTGACTGCTTCCTCCGATGACGCGAAATCAAATGCCGCTCTGAGGTCACCTACAGATGTTGTGATGGGAAAATCATTAAAGCGGCTTTCGATTTTACCCTTCGTGACCTTGGCATTTGCGAACCATTCTGTGAAGTCGAGGGGGTGAACGGTCCGGTAGTCGTGCGTCATGTATTTCATCAGTCCTGCTTTCTCAAACTTCTTCAGGACTTTTTCCGCCATTTTTGGATTAGGGGAGTTGGTGATGAAGCCGTTTCTGTCAAGGATACTCCCCGCCTTGACTTGTTTGATCTGAGAGCGAATGTGTAGCAACTCCCTCTGATATGCGTCGGAAGATGAGGTTGATGTAGAGGATTCGGACGCCATTGATGAAGGTTAGATGTTTTGGAGGGAATGTGTACTGCGTTTAGTATTTGGGGATTTTGGGTAAACGGTTTTAGCTTGAATCCGGGTAAAGAAGAAGGATTTGGCTTTTATATCATGTGGATTCGGGTTGGATATATGGGTAGGGTTGAATATTTGATCCGAGGAAAGATACCGGTTAATTTCAAAGAAGTAAAAGGTCAGAAATACCCTTTATAACGGTTATGTATGTAATATATGGTAAGGGTATTTTGGTAAAGTATAATGCGGTTTTTGGATAGTGGGATATAATGAGATGTTTATACAGGCATGCTCCCATTAATCAAGATAATGCCCTTAAGTGCGGAAAACCGTCAGTAACCGATGACCACGTGGCTAGCATTAATATCCAAAGTTAGCCGTTCCCTTCATGTATTCGTTGAACTTATCGGATTCACCTCTCGAAGGTGAATTGTCTTCCACATGAGTTTAAGGATTTCGTTGAACTTATCGGATTCACCTCTCGAAGGTGAAATGTCTTCCACATGAGTTTAAGGATCTTCCCCCTGAGTGATTGATCCCTAAACCTCCTTACTCCTCCGTCTTGATCTGGTTAAGGATCTTCCCCCTGAGTGATTGATCCCTAACCCTCCTTATTCCTCCGTTCAGAGATATCAGTTTGTTATCTTTCGAAGTGACCTCTCGAACTACCCTTCTTCGAGACATAACGTATATAGACAAACTGATCGGGTGACCTCTCGAACTACCTTTCGAACACAGATTGCGAGAGAAACAAGTTTGATTCATCTAAAAGATATCACTTGGAACATATCCTTAAGTTCATTTAGTGATTTCCAGATACATTACATATGAATCAATATCCTATTA
>NC_044919.1:22139467-22205856 GCF_003576645.1 Ipomoea triloba | reverse complement strand
TCCATCCTCATTCATCTTGTTTCTGAAAACCCACTTTGTACCAATGACATTCTGATGATGAGGTCTCGGAACTAGTTCCCAAACATCGTTCCGTTCAAACTGATGAAGTTCCTCTTGCATGGCTTGCACCCAATCTGGATCACATAGAGCCTCTTCGATCACCTTAGGCTCTATTTGCGATAGAAAGCAAGCAAACATGCTTTCTCTGTATGCTGATCTGGTTTGAACTCTGTCACGTACATCTCCAATCACTTGATCAGCAGGGTGACTCTTCAACCATCTTAGGTTGGGTTGTGGCTCCTCAGTTGATGCTTCCGTTGAAGGTTGAGATGTGGGTTGAACATCTATGATCTGGATTTGATCAGGAGCTTTCTTCTTGGTAGACTCTTCATCATCTGATTCTGACTGGAGTTCCGCTACGTCTCAAACTATAGACTGCTTGTCTTCGAGAGGTAAGTTTGATCTCTCGATAGACTCTGGCTGATCTTCCTCAGCTGCTTCCGTTGTCTTTGATGGTTGATCTGTCGATGCCCTTTCATCAAAGGTAACATGTATGGACTCTTCAACCACCAAACTCCGCTTGTTGAAGACTCTGAATGCTTTGCTTGTTGATGAGTATCCTAGAAATACTCCATCATCTGCCTTTTCTTCAAAAGTTCTTCGTTGAGCCTTCCCATTGTTGTGGATATAGCATTTGCACCCGAATGTGTGGAAGTGGCTTACATTCGGTTTTCTTCCATTCCACAACTCATATGGAGTCTTTCCAACTCCTTTTACTATCAAGGACCGATTTTGGGTGTAGCACGCTGTGTTGATTGCTTCTGCCCAAAATCCTTGTGATATGTTGGCTTGTGAGAGCATGGTCCTTGCGGCTTCTTTGAGAGTTCTATTCCTTCTTTCAGCAACCCCGTTCTGTTGAGGCGTTCGAGCAGCTGACAGTTGATGATGAATCCCGTTCTCGTTGCAGTAGCTCTCGATTACTTGATTTATGAACTCTCCACCTTGATCTGACCGGATCTTTAGTATCGAGACATCCTTTTCAACTTGAACTTGCTTCAAGAGATTTGGCAGGACAATTTTTGTCTCACTTTTCTTGGTTAAGAACACGGTCCATGTGAATCTTGTGTAGTCATCTACTACCACAAGAGTGTACTTCTTTCCCTTTATGCTGGGTGGATCCACTGGGCCAAATAAGTCCATGTGAAGAAGACTTAATGGTCTAGTGGATGATGTCTCGGCTTTGCTCTTGAAGGAGGATTTGATCTGTTTGCAACGTTGACATGCCTCACAAATTTTATCCTTTCGAAACGTCACTTTGGGCAGTCCTTCCACTAAGTTCCTCTTAGTAAGCTTGTTGATAGTCTTGAAGTTCAGATGACTAAGCTTACTATGCCACTCCCAGCATAAATCTTCCTTGCTCCTTGCTAGCATACATAGGGATGGTTTTGCAGACCTCCAATCCACTATGTACATGTTTCCTTTCCTTGCTGCTTCCAAGACGACTTCGAGAGATTCCTCGCTCATAATCTGACATTTGCTTTTGGTGAAGACAACCTTGTAGCCTTTGTCACAGAACTGGCTTGTACTAAGGAGATTGAACTTGAGCCCTTCAACGTAGGATACTCCCTTAATAACCAGCTCATTCTTTTGAATTTCACCAACAGCTTTTGTGCGTCCCTTCTTCTCGTTGTCGCCAAATGTCACCAAGGGACCTTCGATAGGTTGGATGTTCTCTAGCAGTGTTAGATTTCCCGTCATATGTCTCGAACATCCACTGTCAATGAACCACATGTCCCTGGTGTCCTGCAAGGCAATTAAGCAAGTTTAGGTACCCAAACTTTGGGTCCTGGTGGGTTAGTGAGTTTAGGCATCCATTTATACCTTGTGCCCATTATTCCAGGCCTAGGCGCAATGTAGCCATTGTACGTTTGATAATTATAAGGAATGCTAGCAAAAGTTTTAGGCCTCTTTGGTGCATAAATCAACTTAGGTAGAGACTTTTCGACCGGCTTATGCACCATGCCTTTCATACGCTGTTTGGTCATGTGAAATTGCTGAAAGTGAGGTTTCTTCCAGAACTTGTGATTTGATGACCAATTCTCACTAGATGGATAGAGTCTTCCTTTCTCCATCCGTGAGTTCCTAACTATGTGGATCTCAGACCTTCCATATTTGCCTTGAGGCGCATTATATGGAATGTAGCTCTTTTTGTACTTGGAATGGCCTTGCGAGAGATAGCAAGGTGATCTCTCGATATTGTTTACCCGGCCATTCTTCGTAGCTTTCCTATACTTTCCATTTCTGGTGTATAGGGACGGTTTATGAATAGCTACTCTGGTCTTTTCTGTTGGTCCTTTATGACCTTTATTTGGTTTGGGTTGAGATCCTCCATTTCTTGAAGTTCCCAAACCGTTGGTCTGTTTATTTCTCGAGAGATGGTCTCGATGGAACCCTAGACCGGTTCTATCACTTGTAGGTCTGTGATCATTCACCATTTTCTCCATAGCTTTGGAGGAATTAGAGTATGATGCTATAACCTTTCTAAGATCATTTTCGGTGATCTCTCGAGTTTTGCACTCTTCAGTCAGTTGGATTACTTTAGCTTCTAACTCACTTACTTTGAGAGTTAGCTCTGAATTCTCTTTCGAGACGTTCTTAAGCATATCTCTTTCAGCAGTTAGCTTGCTGTTTTCTTCCCTGATTTTGGCATGAGTGCTATTAGCGACTGCGAGATCCCTTTTAAATGTTTCAAGCATCTCAAAGGGATCTTCATCACTTCTGAAAGAAGAACAACGAGAGGTAGAAATAGAGCAGCGAGATGTGGAAGTAGAGGTTACCTCATTGTCAATGGCCATTAGGCATTGATTCTCTTCTTCCTCGGTGTATAAGCAGATGAGCCCCCTCTCATCCTCTGAGCTGCTGCTGCTTTCACTGGAGCTCGACGTCTCGGACTCCTCGATTGTTCTCTCGAGTTCCTCAGCAACAAGCGCCTTTCTGCGCAGATGTTTCTTTGTATCTCCCTTGAAGCCACTTTGTGCTGGCTTCTCTTTAGGTTCCTCCTTTCTCCTGGAGTTCCTACATTCTAGGCCTTGATACTTGCTTACCTTAGGGTAAGGACAGTCAGCCTTGAAGTGCCCCGGTCTCCTACAGTTGTAGCATAGACCTTGATCTTCTTCCTCCATTCCTCTGGATGTGTATTTTTCATTTTTCCTTCTTGAGGAGGAAGGTGAACTTGTATTGCTTTCCGGTGTCTTCTTCATAAATTTCCTGAATTTTCTTATGAAGAAAGCAAACTGTTCATCAGATAAAAAATCAGTGGGATTAGAATCTGACCTTGAGGAGGTGGTTGGTTGGTCCGCAATCAGTGCCACATTCCGTCTGTCCACCACATCCTCATCTCTTGGAAACATCTCAAATTCGAAGGCTTTGAGATCTCTGAATAGTTGGTCGGTTGTGGTGTTCTTCAAATCCCTGTGATCACGCATTGTGATCACCTTCATATCCCACTCCTTGGTAAGGCCTCGTAAGACCTTCAGGTTTAGCTCCTTTTGTGGAATCTCCTTCTCGAGATCATTGATCTCTATTGATAGCTTCATGAAACGAGATTCCATGCTGTCGATGCTCTCCCCTGGCTTCATCTTGAAGTCCTCGAACTTCTTCATGGCCACGGTGAGCTTGTTCTCCTTCTCCTGTTCGTCACCTTCACCAATCAACATCAAAGTATCCCATACCTCTTTCGCCGTTTTGCACTTTCTTACTTTTGGAAAGATGGTTTCGTCTATAGCTCTGAAGAGAATATCCTTGGCAATGTTGTCCAAGTTGTTTCTCTTCCTATCATCACTTGTCCATTCTTCCCTAGGTTTGGGGACATACTTTGGTGTATCTCTGGTTTGCTCAGCAGTCGTGTTTATCATCATGATCTTGACTGGTCCAGATGTTATTACTTCGGCCATCTCATCATGGAGGGCTGATAGATACGCAAGCATGCGTGTTTTCCAGTCATCGAACCTGCTAAGATCAAAGAGAAGATGTCTCGACAACATGCTATCCATTTTAAAATTTTTTTTTTTTTCGTGCTTTGAAAATATTTTCAAAAGACTTTTCAAAGAGGGATCTCTAGGCAATATAAACAAAGGTTTATCAGAGAACTTGCTCTGATACCAATTGTTGGTCCCAAGGGGATGGGGTACAAGTCTAGAGGGGGGGGGGAATAGACTTGTATAAGATTTTGCAAATCTTTTCAACCTCTCGTGTGTATTGAACTTAGGATGTTTAGGTTCGATACCTCACGAGGTGAAGACAAAGTTTTATGCGCAGCGGAAATGTTATCCCCTTTTAGTTAGCACGAGTTTGAGTTAGTTCGAGAAGTGCGTTTATATGCAGTGCAATCGAGAGGTTAGCGAGAGATAAAAACAGTAAGTAAATGCAAGAGAGATTTTTAAGTGGTTCGGCCAACCCGCCTACGTCCACTCTTCTTCCAGAAACTCCCTGGAAGGATTGCACTAAAAACTTCCCTTTTTTTAGTACAATATCGAGCGCTTGAGCTTTGATCACGAAGCCCGCCTCAAGCCTCAGGTTTTTCGCCCCGCTTCTTGTTACTCCACCTCTCGAGCACTTGACCTTTGATCACCAAGCCCGCGTCAAGCCTCAGGATCTTCACAAGACAGCTCCCAGGTTACTCTACCTCTCCAAGGTCTTTCTCCCCGCTTCCAGCTACTCCACCTCTCGAGCACTTGACCTTTGATCACCAAGCCCGCGTCAAGCCTCAGGTTTCTTTCACTCGGACAGCTGCCAGGTTACTCCACCTCTCTTGCTTAATCCAAAGCAAGGTGTTTTTGGTTGTCACAGTTGAATGTAACAGACTCCAATCTGACCACAAGCTATCGTTGAATCAACTTCGATGTAGAGCAGCTTCGGTCACCTTCTGGATGTATAACAGTTTAAGCTTTGTAACTCTCTTGAAACACTAAGATGTGTTTTCTCGCTGTTTTGAATATCAGGATGATATTCCAAGTTGAGCACTTGCACTTGAACGTTTTAGACAGACACTTCTTAAGAATTTCGGACCTCTTTTCTTTTTAACTCATTTTTCTCTCTTTTTCCCCTTTTCTTCTGTGTCTTTACGTCCTTATATATGAGAGTAGAGGAATAATTCCGTTGGAGGGAAAATTATTCCGTTTGAAATTTGTCTCCCATGCTGATCATGGGTCTTGCGTATTTTCAGCATATTTCATGGAGTGGTGATCTTGTAACTTGAACCTCTTTGTCTTGTAGTGAATATTCCATAGTTCACTTTTCTTGAGTCCATGCTCCAATTTTGTCTTTTGGTAAAAGTTACTCTTTTTATATTCCCATTATTCCTTGATTGTAGGGAATCAGACCACTTCAGCATTGGTGCACCTTTTGACCGTTTGTGGTGGAAATCTGACGTGTCATCCATTTCCGCCCATTTTGAAATCTTCACGTTCGGCACCTCTTCATTATTCCATCTCCATGATATTCTTCTTCTCCAAACTTTAAGTATGACCGTCATTCAGCTTTGTTGGAGAATTGTTAGTGTATCGAGACCAAGGTTGATATCTTGATCGCTTGATGTCTCGAACTCAAATATCGAGAGGTCTATCTCTCGAACTCTGTTTATGTCTCGAACTGGATAACTGTATCGAGAGGTCCTACCTCTCGAACTCTGCTTATGTCTCGAGACTTAGTTGATGTCTCGCAGACCCTTATTCCTCCAGTGTTGTCCCATGCCTTCTTCTGATCTGTCTATATGATTACAATACACGAGACTTCTAAGATGTTCAAACAAATTTACCTCAAGCTTAAATATTTTCCGAGTTGAGCTCAAAGTTACTCGGTTGTATTTTCGCTCTTGGTTTACTTGTCGAACTTACAGCGTTTTGCCTATGCGTCGAGACTCGGGGATTTCTACTTAACAGTTGGTATCATCAAAACCTATTACATGATGTTCCTAACATATGCAATGTGTAAACTTGAAATTAAACGAACTTGACAATTTAAAGTGTTCAAAACTAAAAGCAATATCAACAGTGAAAACTGAACCAAATGATATGTAGAAAACCGAAACAAGAAATTAAAAACCTTGATAATAAGATTGCAAATAAATTAACAGCTAACAGGAGAAAAGAAATGCTAGGTGCGTGAATAAACTACCATTATAGTAAAGGAATATCGACTAATAAATAATTGAATGCATTAAGAATAACTGTAGGCATCAAACAATAGCATTGTAATTCATACTCATAAAGAATTGAAAAGGTAATTACTAATTATACTAAACTCAAATTAAAAGCAAAAGGAAAGAATTAGGATTTGGTATTCTCAACACAAATTAAAGGAATCATAATAGCTAATGCCTTCTAGAAATTAACTCTAACAGTAGGTGTATAGCAATTAACAATAAATGACATCTGTGATCATTGTTTTGACGTGCAGAACAACATTTATCCTTACTAAAATAATTAACGAAAAAACTTAAACTCTAACTATGGTAATTAGCAGTAAGTGACTAACCCAAAAAGTGCAGTGCGAAAACCACTAAATCAACAACTCAACTTACTAGGCAAATTGCAATTGGAATGAATTGAACTATTAGCTACGAACTCCAAATTAAAACAAGGGAAAGGAAACAGAATATTGCTAGACTACTAGAAATTAAAGCTGCAACCAACCAATTTCAGAGAATTGCTGTAGCCGACCAAATTTTTATCTCACCAGATGGACTTCACCGCCGAACTCAGCCATGCCGACCGGATAATCACTTCGCTCGACGCTACCGGAATTTGTCCGGGTCTAAAAACTGATGCCTCAAACGTTGAACTTTGGCCTTCTTTTATACTGTTCCAGCCCAACCGTACCTCCGTCTTCTTCACCGAAAACTTCGCTCTCTCCCCAAGAATCGGACTCGTTGACACTGCTGGTGACGCTGAATCGGATCGCCTGCAACGGCCACAAGACCGAGTCGAAGAAAAATTGCTGTTCAGAAGTCTTGGTTTCGTCTACGATGTTCTTCGGCCTTTGCTGCTACGCTTGGGAGAGGAGACTTAGTAAATGGGTTGGGCTCAAGTTAGAATTAAGCATGACCAAATACTAACTATTAGAGTTAACAAGACACTTTATATTTTTGGGCTAAAACTAACATGTAGAAACATTTTTATTAACTGAAAAACTAAAAGCCCAACATTTATTTTACAAGACTAATTAATATGAAAACATACAAATTTGACTAAAAAAAACAAATTAATTATAACAAAGTTTAAAAAAAAAAACAATATAATAAAAATGATAATGACTCACTCTCCAATATCAAGCACACCCATCCATCATAACCACAAGACCAATTAAGCAATTAAACAATTTAAAGCACAAAGTGCGTCCTTTCCACACTTTAAACCAAACATCGTCCTCGATGTTGCCTTGAGGACCAAGTGGATTAAAGGAGCACGGGTCTAGCAAGATTATGCAAACAAACCAACCTCTTTCCACACTTTAGAAGTGTTTCCGGGGTATGGGGTCTCAACAAAACAATCCCTTTTGTGAATAAAAGAATGGCATGCTCATCATTTGTGTAAAGTGTCATGCAAAAACTTTAAAAAGTTTCCACACTTTAGAATTGAAAACGGGGCATTCAAATGTAAAAACGGATAAGAGGTTACAACTAAGTAAGCATCCCTCTATTTTCTACACTTTAGCTTCGAACCCTGGGTTGCTTCCGCTATCATTGCCACAAAAAAAAATGTTAGCATGTAAACATTTTAAGGTTCAATGGAGTAGGAAGCTACTCCTTTTATTCCTTCTTTTTCATTTTCTATTTTTCTCCTCTCTTTTTTTATTTTTGCTATAATGCTTGGGGTGCCTCCCAAGAGCTCCATGTTTAACATCTTTAGCCTGACTCAAATGCAAAAGAAAAATAACATCAAGCTAAAGAAACATCAAACATAATCTATCTAGAACATGCTAAAAAACTTTAAGCTAAAACCATTAAAAGTCTAGGAATTTAAAAATGTAAGTATTGAAATTGTCTAAAATAAAGGGAAACTAAGCTAGAAAACAATAAAAAGCAATGAAAATAAAGGCAGAACCCCACGCATAGGGAACCTAATGTTTTCGGTGGGACACTTTGAACATTATTCAAACAACCAAATTTCCTCTTCAAATCTCTTCCTTCATCATGTCTTGCTCTTGCCTTGGAGTGGTGGAGTCTTCAATGGTCACCATGGGACAGTGGGTGGAAATGGTTCGTGAATTGAGCTTGAAGCTCCTCAATCATCCAAGTGTTCCTCCCCACAGCATCCCTAGCTCTTGCAATTTCATCTCGTTGCAATGCAACGGCATCACCATACCTTGTAATCGCCTCTCCATGTTGTGCAAGCATGTGACCATGTTGAGTGAACAAATTTCCATGTTGGTTGAGAATGCCAACATGTGAATGTAAGAGTGCCATGTGCTCTTGATGTAATTGAAGATGAAAAGCTCTTTTGCTATCCCAATCCATGGGGGTCGACAGGCCCTAAGGTGCAGCATCCTCTCCTCCTTGCTCTTCTTGTTCATCTTCTCCATCTTCTTCCTCATTCTCTTTTTGTTCATCTCCTTCATCCTCTTCCTCATTCTCTTCTTCTTTTTCTTCCTCATCATCTTCTTTAGCATCATCCTCCGATTCCGCGTCATCACCCCCAAGTTTCAAGCTCATGGCAAAGAAGTCCACAATTGAAATTGCTTCCATTACGACATCAATCTTTTCTCTTGCCAACATATCTTCAAGTTCCAACCCTTTGCATAACTCGGTCACCAAAGGCCAAATGACCACGGACTGCACATTCGTCTTATTTTGAACCGCTAGCTACTTTTTCACTTGTTCTCCCATGTTCACCTGCTCATTCATCTCCATACTCCACATGTAAAAGAGGTCTTGCTGATAAGTCTTGTTCAAATTAGTTGTCCTTCCAGATAAGTTAATGGCCAATGCTATCCATATAGCCTTGAGATGATTGGGTCGGATCTCCTTAAAATCTGAACGGTAGCTACGGAAGGCGGGATTGTTTATCTCATCCCTAGTGTGAAGTCCTAAGATCAATGCCAAGTCATCCACAGAGTAGTTGTACTTCTTGTTGAATAGAGTGAATGAAATGGATCGCTTCGTGTTGTTGACCTCTTTCTTGATTTGCAATGTAGCCACGAACTCATACGTAACCGAGCCATATGTGGGTCCTCCCCAAGCAAAGACTTTACTCCAATAGCGGTGCCTCAACAAACGTTACACCATAAACTCACAACCAAATTCTTGCAAGATATTAGGATCAAGATATTTTCCTCCCATCAATCTTTTTTTCTTGTATTGGTCCATGAGTGCTAATTGTTCCAGATTCAAGGCACGTAACACTCGTGATCCACGAGGTGCATTGTTTACTTGTAGTTGTCCATCCCCACGAGCTGGGGCACGACTCGAACTTCCTTCTCCAAATCTTCTTTTCTTTGCCATTTCTTTTGTTCATACCATGTACCCTACAAAATCTTAAAGTAAAAATTTCCATAAATTGCAATGGTTAGTCACAACACACTCTTCTTTTTCTCATTTTTTTCTTTTTTTTTTTGAAATTCTTCCTCACTTTTTTTTTCAAATTCCCTTCTTTATTTTTCAAAATTTTAACATAGTTTCCCCTCAATTCTTATCAATTCTCATTCACAAAATCCTTACAATGCATTACAACATCAAACATTCACTCAAAATTCAAGATTATGCAATTTCAATTCAAAGTCAACAATTTCCAAAGTCAACTTCATCTTCTTCCGTAATTCAAGAACTAGGGTTGAAGGTGTGAGTGCAATCTCAACATTCATGTGTGTGCATCAACAAATTTCTTTCACAATCAAGCATAAAAACATGTTTCTCAACAATTTTCCTTCATCAATTTCATTCAATTCACAATCTAACATCAAACCCATATTCCAATTTCTTCAAATTCCAACTAGGGTTCTACAACAATTCCTTATCTCAAAAATTGTTCAAATCAAACCAAAGGAATCAATGAAATAATGGTCTAGGTTGCAAAACTAGCCATTATAAATAAGTTTCAATCAACAACAATCACAAGACAATGTAGAATCACATTCAAGAATTTTGAACTAGAAAGCTTCATGAATAGTTATGGAAGATGGAGGTTTTGAAGTTTTTTACCTTGTTTTGGTTGATCCTTGCTATATAGAGACTTGATCAAAGCTCAAAAGATGAAGAAAAGTGAAGAAATATTGCAAACCTTGCGTGGAAGAGCTCTCTCCTTCGTGGTTTGAAGAGTAGTGAGATGGGGGGTTTTAAATGGATGTATTCGGCCTTGGCAGATTTTTAGCCCGTCCACATGACGTCCACGCGTGGACTGATCGTGTGGAAGTTTTTGTAATTTTTCCACGCCGTGTCCACGCGTGGATGGGCCACGTGGAAGTTTCTGTATTTATTCCACGTGAGGTCCACGCATTGGAGCTCACGTGGAATGGATACAACAACTTCATGTTTTCTTTCCCTATTTTTCCATCCACTTTTGGTCATTTTTCGCTCAACTTTTCCATCCTACTCTTGCATATTAGTCCCACAAGAAACACCAAAACAAAAACTACAAAAAAAAAAAAAACTACAAAAATGCACAGAAACAAAGACAATTATTCACAAGATAACCTTGGGGTGCTTCCCAAGAAGCGCCACGCTTATTGTCCTTGGCTAGACTCAACGTTTCCTCCTCAATCATTGTCATTAACCTTTGGTTGGAAGCACTTGGAAGTCCAAGTGTTCTTCCACACCAGTTTCTCAATTTCCCATCTAAGCTTAGTCTTGGTTTTCACCTTGACCGTTTCCTTTAAAGCTCCTTTTCCTTCCTTCACAACATTGACCTTTTCGGTCTTTGCCTTTTCACCATCAAAGCGGAGTGTTATTTCTCCCGTGCCCACGTCAATTAAAGCTCGGCATGTGGCTAAGAATGGCCTACCTAAGATGAACGAACCAAAGGGTTCGTCTCTTCCCATATCACAAACTACGAAGTCTACGGGCACTAAGAATTCTCCAACTTTAACTAGCACATCCTTCGCCAAACCTTTGGGATACCGAGTGGTCTCATCGGCTAAACGTAGGGTGAGTCTAGTTGGACTCAAACATGACAAATTCAAGCTTTCAAATACACTCAACGGCATGAGATTAATAGAGGCTCCGAGATCGGCCAAAGCTTTCAGGAATTCCATGATCTTGATGGAACATGGAAGTACAAAAGCTCCGGGGTTACCCTTTTTCATCGGGCACCCCGTAGAAGTGAGAGCCGAGGTCTCTTTACCTAAGTAAGAAAATTCCTCAACATTTTCATTCCCTAACATTTCCTTCCATTGGGGATCGCAATGAAATTTTTGTAAAAAAAAAAAAAACATTAAATGTACCTTTGCGAGCCCTTGCGTCTTTCTTTGGGGCATTTGATTGGTGTTTTAGAAGCACTTTTTCTTTCTCTTTGCTCCCGAGATCACAAGAGATGATTTCCTTCTTCCCTTTGTTTGATAGACCACAAGAGGTGGTCACATTTCCTCCTTCCAATTGACATTCTCGGCCACAAGAGGTAGTCCTTTCTACTCCCAACTCTTTTCTCTTCTCTTCACTGTTGGTCCCAAGGGGATGGGGTACAAGTCTAGAGGGGGGGGGGTGAATAGACTTGTATAAGATTTTTGTAAATCTTTTTCGACCTCTCGTGTGTATTGGACTTAGGATGTTTAAGTCCGATACCTTACAAGATGAAGACAAAGTTTTATGCGCAGCGGAAAAGTTATCCCCTTTTAATTTGCACGAGTTTGAGTTAGTTCGGGAGGTGTGATTATATGCAGTGCAGTTCGAGAGATAGTTAGCGAGAGGTAAAAACAGAAAGTAAATGCGAGAGAGATTTTTAAGTGGTTCGGCCAACCCGCCTACGTCCACTCTTCTTCTAGAAATTCCCTAGAAGGATTGCACTAAAACTTCCCTAATTAGTACAATATCGAGCGCTTGAGCTTTGATCACGAAACTCGCCTCAAGCCTCAGGTTTTTCGCCCCGCTTCTTATTACTCCACCTCTCGAGCACTTGAGCTTTGATCACCAAGCCCGCCTCAAGCGTCAGGATCTTCACAAGACAGCTCCCAGGTTACTCCGCCTCTTCTTGCCTTCTCCAAAGCAAGGTTGTTCTGGTTGTCACAGGTTGAGTGTAACAATCTCCAATCTGACCAAAAGCTTTCGTTGGATAATCTTCCTTGTAGTGCAGCTTCGGTCACCTTCTAGATGTGTAGTAGTTTAAGCTTTGTAACTCTCTCAAAACACTAAGATGTGTTTTCTCGCTGTTATGAATATCAAGTATGATATTCCAGATTAAGCACTTGCACTTTTGAACGTTTGAACTAGACACCTCTTATGATAGCTTGAATTTTCGAACTTCTCTGAATTTGTGTCTTCACGTCCTTATATATGAGAGTTGAGGAATAATTCCGTTGGAGGGAAAATTATTCCGTTTGAAATCTGTCTCCCATGCCGATCATGGGACTTGCATATATTTAGCATGTTTCATGGAGTGGTGGTCTTGTAACTTGAACCTTTTGTCTTGTAGTGAATATCCCATATTCCACTATCTTGAGTCCATACTTCACTTACTTCTTTTGGTAAAAGTTACTCTTTTTATATTCCCATTGATCCTCGTTTTAGGGAATAAGACCGACCTCTGATTGGTGCATCTTCTATCCATTGGTTGTGGAGTTCTGACGTGGCATCCACTTCCGGCTGTTCTATTGTCCCATAATACTCTGTCAACACCTCCTTAATATTTTATCTCCATGATATTCTTTTTCTCCAAACTTAGATTACTTTATCTATGCGTGTTAACTGCCGTTCAGTTCATTGGAGAAGTGCTAGTCTATCGAGACCAAAAATTGATGTCTCGACTACTTGATGTCTCGATCTCATGTCTCGAACTGGATTGATGTTCCGAACTCTGCTTATGTCTCGAGACTTAGTTGATGTCTCGCAGACCCTTATTCCTCCAGTGATGTCTCGTGCCTTCTTCTGATCTATCTATAAGCTTACAACACGAAACTTCTAAGATGTTCAAACAAGTTCACCTTAAGCTTAAATAATTTCTGAGTTGAGCTCAATTAGCCGGTTGTATTTTCGCTCTTAGTTTACTTGTCGAACTTACATATATTTCCTATCTATCGAGACTTAGGGGATTGAACATTACATTTGGTATCATCAAAACCTATTACAGTATGTTCCTAACATTCACAACCACAAGTCCCACACAGAACATCCATCGGATCACACCCTTCATGGCTATCTTTTTCAATAGCGGCTATGGCATTGACTCTCTCCTTCGTATTGTTCTCCATATTACAAGGCAATTGCCCGTAATGCTTTTCGGACATCATTTTGAACATTTGGGAGATTTGGTTCTCAATTGTCTTCAATGTTGCCTTCGATTCTTACCTTAAGCCCGCTATTTGTTGCCTTATATCTTGCATAATCTCGTGTTTGAGATTCACGCGGTCGTTCTTAAGCTCCAAGATAGCCTTTGATAGTCTTTCATCCAATTCTCTTATGACATCCCTTCTTTACATGGGGTGATCCAATTGAGAAGCAAAATTTGGTCTATAGTGAGTCATTTGAGTTCCACTTCATTGGTTTGGGCTATAAGCAATTCGGCCTTTCTCACATTGACCATAGGTGGGTTTGCTACCTTGGTTCATATTAGGCCTCCCTTGGTATCCCTCTACGTTGTTCCATCCTTCGCCTTGTTTCTAACCTTGGCTATTTGATCCACCACCATATGCATTGAAATTGCTCCCCCGTTGATAATCCACCGCCTCCACATGTTCACTCGCGGAGGGGGATGCACATGCATTTGTATCATGGGGTCCACCACAAATATTGCAATATAAAGCCAACGTCATGCACGACTTAAATTTAGCCTCTAGCTTTTCCACCATCGCCTTGAGTCTTTTTATTTCATGATTCATAGCCTCTACTTTTGCATCACTAGCCACATTATCTTTAAGCTCATACATCCCAGCGCGGCTCTCCCTCTTATTGTACCATAAAGAGGTGTTGTTTGAAATCCTCTCTATCAAGTCCTCCCCATCAAATGGGGCTAAGGATACAAAGGCACCACCGGACGAGGAGTCTAAAAGCATTTTCCCCGCATCCGTGAGACCTCCATAGAAAGAATGAATTATGTCCCGTAGATGTAGTAGATCAGGCGGACATTGTCCCTTCAAAGTCTTAAACCTCCGCCATGCTTCCCCAAAACTTTCAAGAGAACTTTGTTTGAACTCTTGAACTTGTTTTCTTATCTTCATTGTCTTGGATAGTGGAAAAACCTCATTCATAAATTCTTTATGCAATTGTGGCCACTAGTGGAAATGATGGTCATCTTGGCTATCTAGCCACCAAGAAACTTCTCCAATGACGGAGAAAGGGAACAACTTAAGTCGGGCAACCTCATCGCTCACTTCTTGTTGTTGAAATATTCCGCATGCCTGAATAAACCTCGTGACATGGACATGCGGATCCTCTTATGGTAGCCCACTAAAAGGACTATTTTGTACCAAGGTAAGCACGTATGGATAGATGCGAAAGTTTAAATTCTCCAATGGCGGCATATAAATTGAATTGTGCATGCTAAAATCCGGTGTCATGTATTCAGCTATTGATCTTCCCCGTTGATCGTTTGGAGCATCATAAAATTCTTCCATCCGGATAGGTTCCGAATGTGCTACATTCTCCATGTTCGGCACCTTCTCGATGATAGGTTCAAGCGGGATTTGTACTACCCCGTTTCTTTCTCCCGATGGATGGTTTTGGATATGTGGTGGTGTTTGGGGTGGAATTCCCCTTCCGTGAGATCCCTCTCTATTAGCACTTGTTGAAGCCATTTCCTCCACTTGTGTATGTTTCCTCCTTGTTGCGTGGTTGATTTCCGGAATAAGAGGGAGTAGGCCTTGAGTGCCTCTCGCTCTCATGTGCATTCACCTACAAGATAGCTCAAAAGAAGTAAGATATCCTCCCCGACTAGAAGTAGTTTCAAGGGAGGGTGTGTAGCAAGTAAAAAGGAAAAGAAAAAAAAAACAAAAAACAAAAGTGCTATGGAGTTGAAATTACACAAGCATTCCAAAAAGCAAAAGCTAAGCAATAGCAACCAATTGCTTCCCCGGCAACGACGCTATTTTGATGAAGATGTTTTGCGTGGACTTCTCAAAAGAATTGTGTTTGGGGTTACCCCCGGACGTTATCGTCTCTCAAGGAGGTCAAAGTGGAAGCATTGCTAACATTTTAGTCTAGAGAATGCATTGTGAATTCTCATTCGCTGAGTCACAAACACACAATGAACACAATAGTCGTTGTTGAAGTTTGAAAACCAATTTAAGCAATCAAATGAATGAAATCAAATAATGAAAACTAGGGAATGAATCGTGTGCAATAATGATGCTTCCTTGTGTATCTTATGCTTGGGAGAATTGGCTTGTGTGGTTGGTTATTCTCGGGTGATTAGCTATTACCGTTCTGCCTTTAGTCTACTAGGGACTCTCTAGCTTTGGAGTGCATTTAGGCAACCAAGAGGCATAGAGGCATTTTCACAAACACATGGCCTACATCACCTTGCCTATTATACTAGACTAATCTAAAATAGGAAATAACAATTGATTGGAGCTTACAATAAGGCCAACAATATCTTGCCTAGCTTATTGCCTTAGATCATTCAAGAGATGGCCAATCCTCATAGAATACATACAATTCATTAATTATGAACATGAACAATCAATCCAATCCACACAATCCAATCTCCAAATTAAGAATTAGAAATCAACACTTAGCATCATGGCATTCCACAACTCAATCCCTACTAGAGATCTACTTAATCATGATAGCAATTGGAAAACAAAACCTAAATTCACAAATTGGAAATTGAAATAGAAATTTAAATTGCAAGCAAGATTAAAGGTAGAAATAGAGATTAATCTAAACAAGATCAAATAGAATCCAAATCAAGGCTTCAATGTAGATCTTTCTTCACAAAGATTACAAGGAAATGTAAATTGTCTCTCTATACAATCTAAGATGAGCTCTACCTTCTCTCTAAGATTTCTAAGTGATAAAATGTAATAATCAAGAACTCCCCTCAAAAACTTTCTAAACTAGACCTTAAATAGCTTCCCAAAATTGCCCTTGATCACTTAGCCTCGGATTAGCCAATCCACGCCTAGTCTACGCTTGGAGTAGCAGCGTGGAAGTTGCTGAATATATTCCACATCGTGTCCATGCGTGGAATAGTCTACTTTGCCTCCGGCCTCTTCTCCTTTTCTTTGTTCTCTCGCCAAGTCCACATGCTTCTCGTTTACGCTTCCAAAAACCTACAAAATCATTCCAAGTGTGCCAAAAGCGGACTTTGCAATTGATTGACACATTAGAGCATAGAAATGCCATCAATAATTCACATAAGGATACAAATTCATTCCTAATTCACCCCAATCAAGACCCTTAGCCTAGTTATCTTTGGCACTTATCAATATATTTATATATTGATGTGTAGGGTGGTGAAGGGGACTTACAGAGCTGTGTTAAGATCATTGAGTAGTCTTTCAAAATCTTCAAAGAAGAGAGTCACAACTTCGGCTACAAAAGTAGGGTTGCTTTCACCCTGATGTTGCTGGAGCTGACTAAACTAAACATCCAAAAATCCTTTCATCCATAACCTTCCCAACCATGCATCAAAAACACCATACCATAAACAACAATCACGAAATACAAACAAACAAAGGTATGGTTGCTGCAGACCTAGCTATGTATTCTAGCAAAGTTTAGTGATTTAGTAGTTAAATATGTAATCAGTAGTTTGTTGTATATTTTGTGTTTTATCGTCTATAATAAAGTATAAAATATCAACTCAAGTGACAATTTTGCAGTTTCATAGCCAAGTAGTAGATTCTATTTCCTCAATTCTTTATTGAAAATGAGGACGAGGACGAGGCAAGTGCTGTTAAACTATAATTTGGACTGTGTTTTTGCCATGCTACCAATCATGTTTAAATTTTCACTATTGATTTCTATGTGACATATTTATAGAATCTATGTTGGTTTTTTCTTAATTGCTTTTTTAGGTGCCTTCATGGATATGAAATGGGCTGCAAAGATTATATATAAGAATATTATTGCCAAAAACTGTATGTCTACTGCTACTTAAATGGTCATTAGAATATAGATAAATAAATCTTGAATAAGAGTATTTTACCTTATTGAGAATTTTTGGACCTTCCAGTTGGATTTGTTGAATGCAATCACATATTTGACCTTCTATTTATCACAGAGTGTTGAAATAAGTTGAAACCTGCGAAATGTTGAATTCCTATTTCATTTAATCCAACCTATATTATAATATAGCATGCATTATAACATATGAATTTGTAAAATTTGAAACAACATAGTACCTGCCTTCGGCATTTTTGACATACCCATTTGCAATATTAATGGGAAGAAACATCCAGCAGGATTGAAATCAATTTGAACCTTGAAGTAAAAGTCCAGACAATTGTAATAGGATAATGAATATACCTCACAGATTTATGCACTGAAAAATTCAACTACCACATCTTTACAAAATTTGCATACTATATGTGTAGTCTGTGAAATAACAAACAATTAGAGACTTAATAAATTGAAACTTATACCCTGCAACATTCAACTATCACATATGATAAAAAAGTATTTTAATAAATTGGAAGGTTGTTAAATAACAAACTTTTATCAATTTAGTAATTGATCAAATTAGGGTTTAAATTTTACAAATTTTAATCTCTCCTGTTTGTTTTTTAGACTTTTCCTAATAGGTTCGTAAAAGACAAAAAAAAAATATTTCTTACGGATTCAAACTCTAGAAGTTAAACTTTTAGCTACAGATCTATAGTTTTGAGATAAAGCAATACTTATCTTTCTCATATATGTCTTTGTCGATTCATAGAAAAGTTTCTAAGCCTTGAAATTTCTCTGCATGCAAAACTCCCATGCTTCTTGTGTTTTTCTACAGCTGTATTCATTAGTTAATGTTCAGATGTAGCTCGATCTGTAAAAAAACATGTTAGGGTTTCTAAGTAATGAACTCAGAATAAAAGTGGTCGTAGAGTGAAATTAAAACATACCATGTGAGATTAAATCTCTTCATTATGCAAATGAAAGACGATATTTCGTCGGAACAATTAGAGCCTAGAAATATCTCATTTGATCTGAAAAGCTTTGTGATGTTGTAAGTTGTTTTGGTGCTGAGGAGCAGGATAAAGGGTCGTCTAAGGATCAAAGTGAAAAGTCGATCGGATATCTCTCCGACGACTTCCATTTCAGTTTATGAAGTGTGTAATTACTGAATCGGGAGGAAGACGATTGAGAAAATGGAGAATATAGTTGGGTTGAAACGGGTGGGGTGGGTATTTATAGTTGGGCTATAGTATTGGGTTTGGGCTTTCAATTTATTTGAGCTCTAGGTTGTTATATATATAAGCAACAAGTTTTAGTAAATAAAAAAATTTTAGTTTCCCGCCCACTGGAAACGATGCCGTTTAGGCTAAATTTAGTGATTTAGTGATATACGTATTTTTTTTGCGTAAAAGATTAGGTTATTATTATTTTTTTATCGGAAGGTGCTTAAATCTTTTTGTATTTCGATTTCAATCATTTCAATGCCGACTGCTGTGTATCAATGCAGATATTATTGAAGACCCATCGTTTCCTCAACCGATGGGTTATCATTAATAGGATACATTCATATCTGCCTTCCATAGAGTTCTATAAATACATTTTAGTAGAAGCATCTGAACTCTAGACATTAGTACATTACTGAAGAAATACGATTTATTACAAACATATATACCGATACGCCAGAAGCCTCGCCGAAGAGGAAGCAGGTGACCGAATCATAGCTTGCCAAGGGAAAACGATAGGAAAGGTATATGCTTCTATTTGTAATTTATGGTTTTTTAAAAACAAATTTGTGTTGATTCTTTATCTCATATTCAATTCATTTTGAAGCAAAACAAAGGTAGATCCATGTAATATACATGGCCTTCAATTTTTTAATTTTTTTGGGCTGCCTTTCAATATGAGAAGAAACATTAACTCACATGTATATATTTATTTATTGATGTATATATGGGGTGGGGAAGGAGACTTACAGAGCTGTGTTGAGATCATTGAGTAGTCTTTTAGAATCTTCAAAGAAGAGAGTCACAACTTCGGCTACAAAAGTAGGGTTGCTTTCATCCTGATGTTGCTGGAGCTGACTGAACTAAACATCCAAAAATCCATTCATTCATAACCTTCCCAACAATGCATAAAAAATATCATACCAGAAACAGCAATCACAAAATACAAACAAACAAAGGTATGGTTATTACAGACCTATGCATTTATGCCTTTTTAGAGTATATTGTATTGTTAGAATACCGTATTCTAGCAAAGTTTAGTAATTTAGTAGTTAAATATGTAATTAGTAGTTTGTTGTATATTTTGTGTTTTATCGTCTTCAATAAAGTATAAAATATCAACTCAAGTGACAGTTTTGCAGTTTCATAGCCAAGTAGTAGATTCTGTTTCCTCAATTCTTTATTGAGGATGAGGACGAGGCAAGTGCTGTTAAACTATATTTTGGACTGTGTTTTTGCCATCCTGGCAATCATGTAAATTTTCACTATTGATTTCTATGTGACATATTTATAGACTATATGTTGCTTTTTTCTTAATTGTTTTTTTTTTCAGGTGCCTTCATGGAGATGAAATGGACTACAAAGATTTTAGCCACATTATGAATAGGTTGAAAGTGTAAAGATTTTATATAGGAATACTATTGCCAAAAACGTTATATCTATTGCTACTTAAATGGTCATTGGAATATAGATAAATAAATCTTGAATAAGAGTATTTTACCTTATTGAGAATTTTTGGACCTTCTAGTTGGATTTGTTGAATGCAATCACATATTTGACCTTCTATTTATCACAGAGTGTTGAAATAAGTTGAAACCTACGAAATGTTGAATTCCTATTTCATTTAGTCCAACCTATATTATAATATAGCATGTATTATAACAAATGCATTTATAAAATTTGAAACAACATAGTATCTACCTCCAGCATTTTTGACATACCCATTTACAATATCAATTGAAAGAAACATCCAGCAAGATTGAAATCAATTTGAACCCGGAAATAAAAGTTCATTCAATTTCTCTGCATGCACAACTGCCCTGCTTCTTGTGTTTTTCTACAGTTGTATTCATTAGTTGATGTTCAGATGTAGCTCGATCTGTAAAAAAACATGTTAGGGTTCTAAGTAATGAACTCAGAATATAAGTGGTCGTAGAGTGAAATTAAAACATACCATGTGAGATTAAATCTCTTCGCTATGCAAATGAAAGACGATATTTCATTGGAATAATTAGGGCCTAGAAACGCCTCATTTGATCTGAAAAGCTTTGTGATGTTGTAAGTGTGGAAAGTCGATCGGAGATCTCTCTGACGACTTCCATTTCAGTATATGAAGAGTGTAATTGCCGAATCGGGAGGAAGACAATTTGGGAAATGGAGAATGTAGTTGGGTTGAAACGGGTAGGTGGATATTTATAGTTGGGCTATAGTATTGGGTTTGAGCTTTCAATTTATTTGGGCTCTAGGTTGTTTTATGTATATGGTCCAACTATATATATGTGTGTGTGTATGTATATATATATGGGGCTTCCATTTCAGTATATGAAGAGTGTAATTGCCGAATCGGGAGGAAGACAATTGGGGAAATGGAGAATGTAGTTGGGTTGAAACGGGTAGGTGGATATTTATAGTTGGGCTATATGGTCCAACTATATATATGTAACATAAGCACAAAGAGTCAACAGTTGACTCCACCCCCATACATAATGAAACAGTTGACTCCACTCCACTGAGGCTCGAACCCACTCCCATACATAATGAAGCACAAAGAGTCAACAGTTGACTCCACTGAGGCTCGAACCCACTCCCATCATCTATGTGGGTGTGTTAACCGTGGGAGTGTTAACCGGGACACCGGATGCCACTAGACCACAAGGTCTTTGGCATCTTTTGTTTGTTATTTATTGTATAATGTTCTTATTTTTTTTACAAATATTTATGCTATATTTGTAGGGCTTCAATTGCTTTTATAACTTACATTTTTTATATTTGTTTTAAATTGAGTAATGAAATAAAATTATTAGTGAAGTTAATTGTTCTAGACAAAAGTACAATCAAATAGAACTATTTATGTTTTTTTAGAGTTACAAATCACATTTAGATTTATTTTTATAGTTAGCTATTTATTTTTAAATTTATTTTAATGTGGCTTAGGTCAAAAGGATTATATTGCGCTATACACGAATTAAAAAGAATGAAGAAGAAATAGGAAAGTTAAAATTTAAGCTGAGAAGTGGACCAAGAGGGGAAGATAGTGTATTGAAAGATATGCGTAGGAGTAGAAAATGTATTTTCATGATGTTTCTTTTTATAGTTGCTATTATTGTAGTGTTAATTGATCATTTTACAAGAATTGTAGGAAACAATGAGAGCTTAGGTGTAGGGAAGAATGCGTATATGCTCCCATAAAAATAATATAATTTATTATTTTTTAATAATTACCCACCTTAAATATCAATTTTTATTTTAATTTCAAATATTTATGTTCATAATTTTATAACAAATCAACATAATTATTAAATAATAAAAATTTATAAATGAATAAACATCATAATAATTTCATCTTTATATATGAAATTTAAAAAAAAAAAAAAACCTTCATATTTCCTTTTTATATATTAAACTTAATAACATTAATAATTTTTAATAATATGACAAAATTTATATTTCAAATATTTAGTCCATGCACCGCACGGGACAATAGCTAGTATTTACTACACATTGATTTTATTTATACAAAAAGAAAAAGAAAATAATATGCTTAACTGACGATTAATTGATTAGCCAATTAGTGTCATTATGATGGACTTGTAGTATTGTTGTAATAGACTTACACTAATGTTTCATCTATCTAAATTTGCTATGAATTTGTAGTATTATTTTAATATATTTAAGTCTATAGATCTAACTATCTAAGTTCAGGATATAATTTGTTCAAAAAAGATACGTTACAAGCTTGGATTAGTATCGTTTTATATAGGATTTATGTTGGCTCATTTATAGAAGTTCATTGAAAATAAAATATTGTAAACTTTTTTGTAAAGTTATGAGTATATTATGTAATGAATAAAAGATATGAAGTAATTATAAGGAGTAGAGTTGCATTACTCATAGATTAAAAATGTATTTAAATATTTTAAGAGGATGATTATGAAGTTGCATATGGAGTTATCAACTTTGCGTGTGTGTGTTTTTTTTTTCTTGTAATGGGGCACACCCACTTGAATGAACAAGTGGCGTGACAATATTGATTATTAGGCAACTTGTTGATTAGCTGCTTTGAGACTGATAGAAATGTACTTGGCGCCTAGCTAGAACCCAAAAAGTAAAAGGGTGCAGTGCCTACCGACCATTTATATCTTGGTTTGGAGTCTACGTAGTACTATGAATCATGGATTGAAATAATAAGGTAAAAAATTCATTCTTGTAAGGTACAAAATTTTATAGCATTGTATAAAATACAAAAAATCATAATATAAGACACAGCATAAAATTATAGACCCAACTAGATTGAAAAGATGATGTATAGAATTCATATTTATAAAGTACAGAATTTCGTAACACAAGACACAAAAAATCATAATTCAAGACACATACACATATTATAATTTACTTATTTTTCAAATCCGGTTTAAATTGACACAAAATTTTACAATACAAAACGCAAAAATTCATAACAGACACAATTACTAATTTGTTTTAGATACAGAATTCATACTCATAAGATATAAAATTTCTTAACGCAAGACATAAAAAGTCATAACACAAAAAATAATACATAAATCATGGTCCATAGTACAGTGTGAACCTGGTCCATGGTATAACGATTGGTGCCTGCCTGTGCCAACATTCATGCATCAATGGGCATACCCAACTTTCATTTCTCCTGTCTCTATTATTGATTTATTGTGATGCTCATCTTTCTATCCTGTCCTTTTCAAGTTTGGGAAGAAACTAATCCATTTATGCCCACCTCTAAAAGTCGTCTCTACAGCCCCTCCAATAATTCCCTTCTACCAATCCATTTCTTGCCCCGATCATGATTGACGTACTTGTTGGTTTATAATAAGTCGTCCAATCTAGTTTATTATTCTACCGGGAATTCAAAATTAAAGTTAATTAGCTAGATATTAAAGTTAATGGAAAATAATGATATTTTTACCTTAAACATTATAAAATCCGATCCTTTAGCTGTTGATGTCTCTATTTTTTGTTTAGTTCTTAAGTTGACACCGGATTAAAGTAGTGTTTTTTATTTTGGGGTAAAATCTCTAAGTGTCAAATAAATATTAAAAAAAAAAAAACTTACAGTATGGAGTTGTATAAAAGAAATACAATGAAAAATTGACAATTTGTTATAAATATTATTTATTTTATGTATGTTCATTATCCCATTTTTCCTATTTTTTTTAGTATTGTTTGTATACGAGTTATGTCCTTCGTATATATACAAAACAGTTATTAATGAATAGAGAGTTCTTGCAATTTCAGATTTTTCCAGGCCTTTTACTTTTCTCTCTAACATGGTAATTGGGTAAGCACCCGACCCGGAATCACAAGCAGTACTAACCCGAATTACAAACAGACAAGCGGTCTTAGGAAGTCAAACGGCCACCCGTTACACTTGAGGAGAGGAATTATTACCAACGGCTTCATTACCAGAAATTCAAGGCTCGTCATCATGAAGTCCGTTACATTCATAGAAGAAGAGTCGTTGCACCCGTAGTATAAGTGGTAGGCCTATTGTAGAATGGGGGCTCTCTATTTTCTTACCCACAAACTCTTGTACTCAGACTATGATTACTTATCAATATTACTCTGGTAAACATTCTTACAATCATTGGTGCTTTCATTGAAAGTCGAGATCAAATCTCAGGCAAAATTTCACAAACTAGCTTGTCACTAGAAATAGCACGATCAGATCTAGCAGCTACCATGGTTCCCGTTACTTGAACTGCAACGGCAACCACGGCCGCAAAGGGGATCTTCATAGCCAGCTCAACAACAATCGTGGATGGAGGTCGCATTCCTGTCCAGGCCGTGAAGTTCCAAGAAACTGCCCAAGTCACTCAGCAGGCGCGACAGCGGCGGCGCTGGCCTAGCTAGTGGCAGGGATGCAAGACCTCCCCCACTGCCTCCTCAAGAAGTAGAGGCGGAGTCCCCACGGAGAGAGAGAACACAAGGCATAGGCCGCCTCGGCTGCAATTCAAGGCCAAGGCTATGCCTTGGGCACCAGTGCGTCCGCCTCCACAAGTGCGTCTACCTCCTCCAGTGTGTCCACTTCCTCAAGTGCGTCCGCCTCCTCAAGTGCGTCCGCCTCCTCCAGGGCGTTCGCTTCCTCAAGTGCGTTCGCCGCCTCCTCTGGTGCGTCCACCACACCCATGCGTCCGCCGCCTCATCCATGCGCCCGCCTCCTCAAGTGCATCCGCCTCCTCCAGGGCGTCCGCTTCCTCAAGTGCGTCCACCGCCTCCTCTGGTATGTCCGCCTCCTAAAGTGCGTCTGCCTCATCCACGCGTGCGCCTCCTCCAGTGCGTCCGCCTCATCCACGCATCCGCCGCCGCATCCATGCATCCACCTCCTCAAGTGCGTCCGCCTCCATGCGTCCACCTCCTCCATGCGTCCACCTCCACAAGTGCATCCGCTTCCACAAGTGCTTCCGCCTCATCCATGCGTCCGCCTCCTCCAGTGCGTCTACTTCCTCAAGTGCGCCCGCCTCCTCAACTGTGTCCGCCTTCGATGTAACTATTGGTCATGGTCAGCCCTGATCAATTTTGTTAAAAAAAAATATTATTTCTACTCTTGTTACACTCTATTCCCTTAGAGCCGGCACGGGATCCAATCTCGCTAGCTACTCGACGGAAGGGTGTTTTCTTGGTCAAGCTTAAGACTTGGTTACGAAAACACTACACTATATTCCCTTAGGGCCGGCACGGGATCCGATCTCGCTAGTTACCCGACAGAAGGGTGTTTTCTTGGTCAAGCTTAAGGCTTGGTTATGAAAACACTACACTCTATTCTCTTAGGGCCGGCATGAGATCCGATCTCTCTAGCTACCTGACGGAAGGGTGTTTTCTTTGTCAAACTTAAGACTTGGTTACGAAAACGCTATCCCCTAATGGGATGGTACGGGGCCTGACCTCGCTCACTACCCTACGGAAGAGCTGACCTTTGACCGAGCCTACGGGCGACCGAAGTGAGCTATAATTGCACACAAAGAACTCAAAAAAAAACAATTAGAACATATGGCCGAGGCCGTGCCTCATCCGCCCTAGGCAAAAGCCGCCTCGGCCACTACCTTGGCTAGGGTTTGAAAAAAAATTAAATCAATTAAAAAATCATGGGGAATTATGGTGAAGATTAGGAAATATTTTCAAAAATAAAGAAGAAAATCCTGAGATTTCCTTATAAGATCCTATCTAAAAGATTCATGCCTACTACAAGTTACTACTCCCAAGCTATCTCGGCTACTCTCGCTAGCTAAGGAGTGGGAGTCTGGTGACAGGGTAATTGGGTAAGCACCCGACCCAGAACCACAAGCAGCACTAACCCGAATTACAAGTAGACAAGCAAACTTAGGAAGTCAAACAGCCACCTATTACACCTGAGGAGAGGAATTATTACCAACGGCTCCATTACCAGATATTCAAGGCTCGCCATCATGAAGTCCGTTACATTCATAAAAGAAGAGTCGCTACACCCGTAGTATAGTGGTAGGCCTATTGTAGAATGGGGGGCTCTTTGTTTTCTTACACACAAACTCTTGTACTGAGACTATGATTACTTATCAATATTATTACTCCGGTAAACATTCTTATCGTTACTCTCTTTTATCTGTATTATTCTTGGCATATGATTATGTTAGAATCATCCCAGAAGATTGAGTTAAAGAATGCCGAATTTTAATATGTTATCAACACAACTTATCATCAAAATCTCCGGTGAATAGTACGCTTAGTTCCTTTTTCTTATGCATTTTATTTTCAGAAAACTATGACATTGTTTATGTAAATTCTAGATTTTTTTTACGCGCATTGCGCGATTGAGATAATGTCCAATGTTTATTTTTAAATAAGTACTTTAAACTATATGCAAGATTATATTGGAGTAATTTTTTCCCCTACATGTTTCATGTGCTATGAGATGTGTGTCGTACATTCTCATGTGAAAGTATTGAACAAAATATTAATATTTACTCTGTATTATATTTGTAGAAGGTTAATGAGTAGTACATTTTGTTTTAATTTCATAACTTGTTTACTTGATAGTAACAACAATAACTTTGCAGGTTGTCCGAATACTGATGTTGTAATATGTTTAGTTTCATTAACAGTTTCTATATTCATTTTGCACATGTTTATTTTGAAGTTCATATTTTTGGAATTAGTATGAATGAGTATAGTATTTGATTTTGTGTGTGTGTGTGTGTGTGTATGTGTGTTTTTTTTTTTTTTGTGTAAATTTTTTTTGTTGATTTGATACTAATCTTGGGGTACACACTGCTGTCTTTTCATCACAATGCATGCAGTTAAATAGTTTGCCACTTTGTGCATAAACATTTTTAAAGAGTGACTACATCCTAATTCCTATATACCAATTATTTTTGTTGTCAAAGATCGATGTTGATTTTGTCTTTAATCCAAACAAGTTGATTGTAGAAAATGGAATGAATTGTAAATTTATATTAGTTTTAATATATTTAAAGAATTCACAATAAATATTTTATATACAAGATTAATGAATACTCTGCAACAGTAGCTATTTTTCAAATTTCTTCTTTTTCTGAATTTGAAAGATTGATTCCAACAATGTTGTAGTCTCAGCATCTTTTCAATGCATCAAGTGTTTCGCAATGTTCTATTTCCCTACATTGAAATTTTTAATAATGAGTTTTAAATTAATTTATTAGATTATTTGAATGTCTTCTTTGTCAACAAATCCTCCATAAGTGGTTAATATGATTGGTTTCAAACTGTTTTTTTTTTAATTTGTTCCATGTTATTAACATAATACTTGGTAAATAAATATATAACATTATTTTTTAGTATAAGTTTGATATTTAATTACAAGATAGTGTAAAAAAACAATGAACAATGTACTGAATATAATTAATTAATAAGTTTGAAGGTAAGGAATCTTTGTATTGTAGAAAATATAGACAATATAACTAATAAAATTATATCTCTTTTTAAATTTTTATAATGAATAATTTTTTTGAATAAAGACAGTGTAGACATCGAATTATAAATTTAAAAAATGCATATGTATTATTTTTTTGTTATAACTACTAATTTATTTAATTTAATAAAAGTAATAGAGTGGTTACTTACTTTTGAATAATATACTCTAACATATTCGTAGTATATGTTCAACAATTATGACAACTTTGAGTGGGATGAGGTTCGAACATAACACCTTACTTATAGAAATTAATGGGTAAGTTAAAAGTTAACGGAATATTAACGGAAAAGATAATATTTAACGGAAAACTTAACAGATAATCATATAATTAAGGATAAATTACGAAATCTCAAGTAAAAATATAAATCTAAACAATCTGAACCATCCATTTGATTTAATAATTTGACCGTCATTTTTTTTACCCATTATAGGCCTAATTTTCTTTGGCTCTTATTAGTATAGTAGATAGTAGATATGCCTACGAGTTTGAATATAAATTTTCAATTCTTATTTCTGCTAAATAAACTTAAGCTTTCTTCTCTTTGATTATATATATATATATATATATATATATATATATATATATATATATATATNTATATATATATATATATATATATATATATATATATATATATATATATATTATCACTTTATGTTTTGCACCAAATTGCTAAGTTGCCTGTAAAATGATGTCTTTCATCCACTGTTTGAACATGCAGCTAAATAATGTTTTACCTCATGTTGTTACCCATTGTTTCGTAAAATCAGTGTTTTTCTATTAAAAATAGGGTCGTATATAATAGTTTAATTGGACCTTTATTGTTTTTTGTTTCGATGTCCAATTTAAATATAATAGAGTAAATTGTATAGACACACACAATAATAGTGAGACAAGAACATAGGGAGAGAAATATTTTATTTTTAATATTTAAATTTCGCTATAATGATAGAGATTTCTATTTATAAAGATAAAAAAAAAAAATTAACCTCAAAAGATGTCTAAAAGATGAAGATAGAAGTCTAGAAGATCTAGAAAATACTTATAACTGAGGTAATTGTGTTCAAATTCATTTGGACTTCAAGTTATTGTATTCTATGACAAAAATAAATGTAATTAAAATATTTTGTCCAAATATAATGCATAAAAATTTAACAAAGAAAGAATACAATTCAAAATTTAATTTAAAAGTGACATTTTTGGTTCATATTTAAATACAAAATTTCGATTTCAATTCCTTCTAAAAATTTATTTTTAATTACAATTAAGACCAATCAATGAAATAAAAAAAATAATAATTATCAAGTATAAAAAATAATAGATTATATCTAAAATATTTTTAAAAAAAAATTGGGCCCCCAAAAATTGGGAGCCCTGTGCAGTCGCCCTGGCCGGACATGGCCAAGACGGCCTTGCGTAAAATTGCATGAAAAATTATGATTTTGTAGATCATGTCTTTCTATCGCCAAACGTGAATTTACTGAGCTTGCACTTGACAAAAGTAATTATTTAATTACTTGGGCTCTGAATATTACGATATATATCGTGTCTAAGGTGTTGAGTCAGGCTATTGTTGCTAAGTCACAGAGCACTAATGCCTAAAAGGTGCAAACTCTTATTTTCTTAGGTCACCACTTAAATAGTTAAATCACAACCTTAAAAATAAATATCTAACTAAAAAAGATTCCTTGCATTATGGAAATTCCTGAAGGATTGTTTAGACCACCAGTCACCAATTGTCCTTCCTTAGGCACAATTCGACTAGTTTAATAATAATATTGTTGTTGTTGTTGTTGTTGTTGCCCTTATAGATCATTTTACATGTAATTAGTTAAGAGTAAATAACTAATTATCAAACACTTTTCTACAATCAGTTAATACTATCAACTGGTCAAATCAGCTATCAACTAATTCAATCAGCCAAACACCCCCTAAATATACTTTAAAGTTCAACTCCTAGTGGGAGTGACACATTGACTATCTTGGTTTGAGTCGGTAGCTAGCTATGTATAACTTAGCTTGGTTTATCTCATTGTAGTCTTTTTCTGACTAGGGTTACAAGGTGGATTTATCTAGTGCATGTACAGTTTCGAATGGTGGTGGCAGATTTCTCTGGTCATAAAAAATTTAAATATAAGTAATTATGTGATGGAATCTCGCTCGTAATTAATTAATATAAAATTAAAAATAATATTTCTACAATACATAACCCCAACTTACATAAGTTATACTTTGAATTGGTAGTGTTGAGTAAAATCTGTGGGTTAGATAGTGTTGGATATCTTCAGGACGATTTTGTCAAGATTGGACCATCGTCAATTCATAGGGCGGTCATGATATTTATTTATTTTTGGATGTCAATGTTCAACGTGAAGCCGCCAAGAAACATAGTCACATGCCCACTGGCAAAGAAAATGCTCGATTTATAATTTTATATATACATAACTGCACGTGACCAATGTGTTATATATTTTTTATATTTATCATGATACCAAAATTAACATTAAAAAATATTGAAAATTGTCGAGAAAAAATATAGAGTTAATTTTTTATTTTTTATCTTAAATTTACGTGATAGTTTTTTTTTAAAAAAATTTTTTATCAAAACATTTATTTTTGTTCTTAGTATTATTGTGACATGATCATTTTTGATCGGTTATCAACAAAACTGTTTAAATGTCGTTAAATACAAAGACATTTTAGTCTTCAATTATGGATTTTTTTAAATAAATAAATATAAAAAATATAGTGGGTCAACGGGCAACCTACTTTAATTTGTATAAAAAAATCTAAATGTCATTGTATTTAACGACATTTCAACGATTTTGATGACGAATGACAATAAATGGTCATGTCACAATAATAATAGGACCAAATAAAGATGTTTTAATAATAATAAAAAAAAAACTAAAAGTGAACTAACACTTATAAATCTAAAATCAAAAATAGAATTAACTCAAAAATATAATATTGTAACAAATCTACGTAAACCAACCTCTATGCATGTCTAGCATATAAAACAAACTTACATACGATTGTGCCCCCATAATTGAAAGACTATATATACAATTTAGAGTCATGTTTAAGAGATATATTAATTTTGTTAGAATATTTTTAAAAATTTTATAATAACTGTACTATTTCTATTTTGCTAAATGATATGTAAATCCCTCCACCCACATTATTACTTGAGAAGTCGTTTTTATACTAGATTATAGTGCGCGGCATGTCATTCCATCGTCATTTATCGTTGATATTTTCAACTTTAATTTAATAAATTAATTTATTTTTTAATTTCTTGCAAAAATAAATGGGATGCTATGTCACAAGTAATATATTACAGCTAGCTCTATGCCTATCAAGGGAGAGAGCTCAAGTGGGAGAAAGAGTCATCAGTTTGCATGATTAAATTATATTATAGGGTCTAAATAAATCCTGTATTATATGTCATACTAGTATTTTGCAAATTTATTATAAGTTCAATTATAGATGAAATTTAGAAAGATATTGATACACAAAATTCTTCCAGCGTGTGTGTATACACTTATTAGGGTTGAAAAATAGTGATAGAGTTAAAAATTTTAACTTATATTTTCATAGGAATAAAGGTCAAATAAGCTACCAAACTGCACACGATAATGCAATTAAGTCACTAAACTTAAACAAAATTATAATTGAGTCTCCAAATTAATTCATTTTGTGCAATTAGTTCATTTTGTTAGTTTTCTCAATTTTTAACAAGTTACCAAATTTAAATTTTTTTAAACAAATAATTTTAAATAAAACAATTATTTAAAAAAAAAAAACACTTCATCTCCGCCGGAGACGAAGAAGGCGAAGATTTTTTTATTTAAAATTTTTTTAAAAAAAATATTTCTAAATTTGGTAACTTGTTAGAAACTGAGAAAATTGATAAATTAGATTAATTGCATGAAATTGATTAATTTAGGGACTTAATTACATATTTTTTTATGTTTAGTGGGCTAATTGCATTATGAAATGTAGTTCGGTAGCCTATTTGAGCCTTATTCCTATTTTATATATCATATGATTTGCAACCTTCGTGATTCACACTTTTAAACAATGATACAATACAAGAAATGGTGTACTTTTATTGCTCTTATAATTTGAACTAGTTATCAAATGCGTGTTGCGCGATTAAACCAATGCCCAATGCATATTTTTAAATTAGTGTTCCTTAATTGGTTAAAGTAGTCATTTAATAATGAGAGAGAAAAAATCCTAAATTAATAAAAATCAAAGAAATAGTCTCGATGCTTATATATTTTAATAAAACATAACAAAATTGTAAATAGCTAAATTACAACTAAAATAAGTAGAAACAAATAAACCACTTACATGGGAGCAAATAGCGTGTCATCATTGTCACTTGTTTGGACACCGGTCCGACCATTTAAAATCCATGTGTAATTGTATTTGTAATCAAGTACTTTATAGTTCGTCCGGACAGGTTTGACAATGACATTTGAGATGATGTATCATTTGTTGGTTTGTAAAGTGAAATCATACATTCCAATGTCATTATCAAACATTATTGATTGAACCCGAGTTCTTTGCATTTAGATATAGCATTTACAATGATGTTGGTGGTGAATGAGAGCATCTTCATAATAATAATAATAATACTAATAATGATAAAATAATAATAATAATAATAATAATAATAATGAGAAATTTTTTACTATTTACTTACAGTTTCATTCTCAAGGACGATGAGCATATACTTTGAGAAATATGTTCATAAAGGATGTTATGAAATAATATAATGGGAACCACAACATTACATGCAATGATACAAGTATAGATCAACAGATTATACAATAGATATATTTACATAACAATATGAGAACTATTACATACAAGGATACAAGTATAGATGAACAAATTATACAATAGATATATTTACTATTTGATATTAAAGTTATACTAATTAATGAGTATACCATCATTGATTTTAAAAAAAAACTGTAATCATTATGAGTACAAATACAAATAATAGAATTAACATGATAATATTTTGACTATCATACCTATACAATGTCAAGTAGATGGTGTTTTGCAAAATATGTTAGGTTTAACTCAGTAACGTGAAAATTTGAGTCAATTCTCTCTAGGTTCTAACGGTTTCCTTCCGTAAGGCTAACTAAGTTTGGTAAGTTTTTTGGTCTGCCCTAGCCGTTGCGGCGGCGGGTGGTACTGTCCGATGGCGCAGGCATCGCCTGGACCGGGTGGTGATTCACCGAATACTCCCATGGAGGAAGGTGATCCACTCTTGCGGTCAGCGAAGAAGCAGCGCCCCATGAAACGTTCATTTGCGGATGCGGTTGCATCCATCAACATCCCTGCGGTTGAAGTTCCATCACGTGTGGAGGCCAATGAATGGGCTTTTGAAGACATCGACGTGGAGTTCGACACTGAACCAGATGCTGACAAACTAGTCGATGGGAGACCGAGAGTTACTTTCTCAAAGGAATTACGTAAAGAGCTGTGCAGTGCATGGAAGATGGCACTGATCATCAAGTACTTAGGGAAGAACATCCATTGTAATGTTCTGAACCAAAGGCTGCCTACCATGTGGAATCTGCAAGGAAAAATGACACTGATCGACATTGGTTATGGATACTTTGTCGCCCGCTTTGATAGTAAAATAGATTATCTCCATGTCCTCCTCGACGGACCGTGGAAAATATTCGATAACTATCTTGTTACCCAGCGTTGGGAGCCGGAGTTCAGACCTCGAACAGCCAAGCTCTCAAAAATGGCAGTTTGGGTCAGACTCCCTGACTTGCCGATGGAATACTTCCGTGACGACACCATTAGAGCCATTCTGGATAACGTGGGAAAGTCGCTGAAGTTGGATAGAACAACATCTGTTGCGACGAAGGGGAGATTCGCCAGAGCAGCGGTTGAAGTAGACCTAAATAAGCCGCTAGTCTCCGATGTGTTGGTTGGAAACTCTGTTCAATTAGTCGAGTACGAAAGTCTGCACGTCGTCTGCTTCAATTGTGGCGTGGTTGGGCATCGGGAGCAGTCTTGTCCAGAGATCAAATCGGCAGAAACCGAGGTACCAAATATGGACATTAACGGAGATTCGTCGCCGGAAGCTGATGCGGCTCGCCAACCTGAGACACCAACTCCTGCACCTATGGCTCAGCCTAGACCCAAGTATGGGACTTTGATGTTGGTCACGAAGAAAGCAAAGCCGCCGGCTGCTGTTAACAACTCTCGAAATACCAGAAAAGACTCTAGTGTCTCTGCTGCTCGTGGAAATCAGTTTAGCATACTGTCAAACATTAATGATATGGGCAGAACAGCCACAAGAAGCAACAACACAGACAAGAGAAAATCTAAACCGGGACCTAAATCTGGTCTCAAAGGTAAGTCTCTGCTTCCTGTTAACTCTCCCCAAGCTGCCGCTCCGCCGTCACAGCCGGTTACCACTACGGTTCTTCCCGAAAATTCTCGCTCGACCAATCCGGATTCGAGAGGTCGTGGGGGACAAACGACCGTTAACCGTGGTAAGGGGAGAAAAGCTGGACAAAATTCTTCGGCTAGCCACATTAATTCTCCTTTGGACTCTACTGCCACGCTCTGGAATAGGCAAATAGATTCCCATTCTTTGTTTCGTTTTGGTGGTTCCCCAGCTTCGGCTGGTATGGTGACAGGAGAGAGCTCCAATCACTCTATTTTGGGCTCCCCGCCTTGTGTTACGCCTGGGGAAGGCGGTGACCAAACTTCCCCCGGTTCCACGGGTGTATTATGAAGACAATTACCTGGAATTGCAGAGGCATTGTCAATGGACGTGTGAGGAAGCATGTCAAACAGCTTTTGACCACGTCCAGAGTCGACGCCTTCTGCTTGCTTGAAATCCGGTCCTCTAGGGCGGATAAGATGATTGATTTAGCTCATAATCTGGGTTATAATAACCGCTTCTTGGTCGACCCCATTGGGTTTGCAGGAGGCCTTCTGTTGTTTTGGAAACAAGGTCATATTGACCTTGATGTTATTAGCCACAATTCGCAGGCTATTCATGCCAAAGTGAACCGCCGACCTGTAAATTTTTTTTTTACCTTTGCCTATGTTAGACCTAACCTGCTTGCCAAGTGTAGGTTTTGGGACTATTGCAAATCGCTGGCATCTACTATACGAGAGCCATGGATGGTCCTTGGTGATTTTAACGATATTGTAGGTAGCGATGAATAGTGGGGTAGCGCTACGGTTAACTCCAACCAACACCAAAGATTCTTGGAAGCTTACGGAAATTGTAATCTTTTAGACCCGGGGGCGGTGGGGCCTACTTTCACTTAGCATCGGGTGGTGGGAAACAGAGTGGTTCAAATGAGACAGCTTGACATGCTTCTCTGGAACGTAGAGGCCCAGTTAGCTTTCCCAGAGGCGAAAACAGTTGTCCTACCTCGCCTCTATTCTGATCATAACCCCATAATGTTTACAGAAGAAGCGGGGTTTCCTCCTGATAGAAACCTGCGGCCGATCCGATTTGAAGCAGCCTAGCTTAACAGGGAGGATTATAAACAAATTTGGAAGGAGGCTACTGAGAATGGGATTAGATCTATGGCAGAGATTATTACAAGTGTTACCCGTAAAAGCATCCTTTGGAATCGTAATGTTTTTGGTAACATATTCAAGAGAAAATAGAAACTTGTTAATGACATTCAGGTGATCCAAAATAGGGTCAATTTTACCTCCTCTCATGCCCTCCAACATCGAGAAAGATGGCTGATTAACGATCTAAATGAAGTGCTGGACCAAGAAGAAGCCTTTTAGTTCCAAAAATCAAGGATGGGTTGGGTTAAGGACGGTGATCGGAATACCCGATTTTACCACAGCGTAGCTATGATTAGGAGAAACAAAAATCGGATCAGATTTCTCAAGATTAATGGGTCTTGGACAGACAATCATGATTCTCTTAGCAATCACATTACTAACTTTTTCACCTCCCTTTTTTGCAGGGTTGATACTAGTGGAGTGGGTAGCTTAGCACCGGTCATGGAGACCAACACTATCTCCCCCAACTAGGCTACAGGGATGATTCGCCGTGCCTCCCTGGAAGAAGTCAAAAAGGCTATCTTTGGCATGAAGAAATACGGGAGTCCGAGACCGGATGGCATACCGGCAGTCTTCTATCAACATTTTTGGAGTGAAGTGGGACCTTCTCTGACGAACATGGTTAACCAGGCCCTGGAGAATGGTTCGGTCAACAACTCAATTCTTAAGGCCTTTATGACACTCATTCCGAAGAAAGAGGCCCCTGAGACGGCAGCCGACTTCAAACCAATTACTCTTCTGAATGTGGCATTTAAGGTGATATCAAACGTCCTTGTTAACAGATTACGGCCTATCATGTGCAGGATTATCGGCCCCCACCCAAATAGCTTTCTCTCGGGCCGCTCCACTATGGACAACGTGATCCTTACATAGGAAGTGGTTCATACCATGAGAACAAAGAAAGGTAATAAGGGCTTTATGATAGTCAAGGTTGACCTTCAGAAAGCTTATGATAGTGTCTCCTGGTCCTTCCTGGAAGATACTCTGGACAGATTCGGGTTCCCGAGACCTATCACGGATCTCATTCTCTACTCGCTTCGAGAAAGCGAGATCTCGATCCTTTGGAATGGAGGTCGTCTCCCCCCTTTCAGACCGGGCCGAGGCCTTAGACAAGGGGACCCGTTGACTCCCTATCTCTTTAACCTTGTTATGGAAAGACTTTCTTATGAAATTCAGAGTAAAGTGGTTGCAGGGGTGTGGAAGCCGATAAAAATCTCAAGAGGAAGGCTCGGTGTATCCCATCTTTTCTTTGCAGATGATCTCATGCTGTTTGGGGAGTCCACGGAACGCCAAGCAAAAATCATGACAGACTGTCTCAACGCCTTCAGTGCGGCCTCGGGACTCAAAGTTAACCTAGCCAAGTCCACTACTTTCTGTTTGCCCAACGTCAAGGCTGAGATTAGAAGTCAGATCAGGGACATTATGAATACCAGTTTCAACTAGTATGGGATCCTACCTAGGCATGCCAATCCTACAGAAATGTGTTTCCCGCCACACCTTCTCTGCCGTAGTGGATAAAATGCGTAAGAAATTATCAACCTGGAAAGCTAGCGCTCTTAGCATGGCAGGCAGGCGTATCTTGGTTCAGTCCTCACTCGCTTCTGTCCCAACCTACACCATGCAGTCGTTGGCAATCCCGGTAAGTACTTGTAATGACATTGATAAAGTTTGCAGGAATTTCTTGTGGGGCCACGATGATAACTCGAGAAAGATCCACATGGTGAACTGGTCAGACATTTGTAAGCCGCGAGAGGTGGGAGGGTTAGGCCTCAGAAAGGCACGGGAATTCAACCTAGCTTTCCTAACCAAGATGGCATGGCAACTCTTCACGAACTAAGATAAACTCTAGGTTAAAGTCATGCGAGATAAATATGTTAAGCAAGGCGATTTCCTCCACATCCCAGCATGCTCGAATGGCTCGTGGGGGTGGCAAAGTATTCTTAAAGGTAGGAATGTCCTAGTCAACGGGCTTAAATGGAGAGTTAGTGATGGCAAAAACATCAACTTTTGGAATGTCTGGTGGACCGGAGAGGGCCCCCTTGCGACCACCGTCAATAATAATGGATCGAGGGACACAAGAAGCCCAAACGTGTGTTCTTTTATTACGCCGCAAAATTCCTGGGACATTCCAGCCTTGAGCAACGTTCTCCCTCCACCAGCGGTAAATGACGTTAGGGCGGTCCCATTACCGTTTTCTCCAAGTCAGGTAGACTCGCTAACTTGGCCTCATTCAAATTCTGGGCAGGTTTCGGTCTCTTCTGCCTTTGCTTTTATTTCAGGTCATGGTGGATTAGAAGATTCACATACTTGGATTTAGAAGGTTCCCTGCGTGGAGAGAGTTAAGCTCTTCCTTTGGAAGATCGCCACAAATGGACTCCTGACTAATGACGAGCGCCGGCGTCGGGGACTAACTGATAACGCGATTTGCCCAAGATGCGGAGAAGAAGACGAGACGTTAGACCACCTTTTGCGGCGGTGTGACTTTGCGGTTCACTGTTGGGACCTGTCTTCTACTCCGACAAGCTTTCGCTTTAGTTTCCACCTACCGATGATGACATGGCTGGAGAAATTTTGTTCAAGTAGTCATGATGATAATCACTGTGGTGCTTGGAGGATCACCTTCTCCTATGTCTTATGGAATATGTGGAAGGCACGGAACAACCATGTCTTTAATAACTTGTTCTCACCAGCGGAAGACACCGTGAGAAAAGCGGAGTTAGAAGCGAGAGAAGCTCATCGACTCCTTCTAAAACGTTCCGGCCCTCTGCATGCACGACAAATCTGGGTCTCTTGGTCTCCGCCACAGCCTGGCTATGTCAAATTGAATACAGATGGCGCGAGGAAAGCTAGTTCGGGTTTAGCTAGTGCGGGAGGACTTCTCAGAGATAATACAGGAAACTGGCTGGTGGGCTTCACGGCAAACCTTGGTAACACAACTAGTTTCAGAGCAGAACTATGGGGCTTTCGAGAGGGTTTAATCATCGCCAAAAACCGCGGGGTTACTCATATCGTCGCTGAATCGGATTCAGAAGCCGTGGTGAAGGTGTTAGACAAGGATTCTGGCGAAGGTGACTTCGCCTCAACACTAGTTACGGACTGCAAGTTACTCCTCAGGCAATTCCACGACGTCAAGATCAGTCATGTTTTCCGGGAAGGAAATCAATGCGCTGACTTCCTGGCAAACTTCGGACAACAAGCGACCTGGGGGACATCGCTTTTAGATTACCCTCCAGATGACTTGCGAGACCTTCTGGCGCGCGATATGCGAAGCATTGCCACAAGTAGATGGCGGTAATATCGGGGGACCCTCAGGGCCCCTTTTTCTCACCCAAAAAAAAAAAAAAAGAATATGTTAGGTTTAGTTTTGGGTGAATACCAGTGAGAAGGGGGGTTTATATACTGTTATTTTGGGTAGAATAATGATTTAGTTAGGAATCTATACAAAATTGTATTATAGAATCCTATTAAGACTTCAATATTCTAATTTTAAGTTAGGAATCTATACAGAATTGTATTATAGAATATTGCCAATTTGTTTGAAAACTACAATAAAGAAACAAATTGCCTAAACAATTTAATGTTAAACTTCCGTTATATTTAACGGAAAGAATTTGGTAAAATTATAAATGATTAGGATATATTAGGAATTTAATTGGAGGTTGCACAATAAGAAGAACACAAAGTACAACATGTTATAGCAGACTATTATACCGACATTTTTTAGTTCCAGTTAGGGGTCTAACATTATTGACTTTTATTATAAGTGTAGATGTGGATGATGAAAATTTGAGTTTAAAGGTAAAGATTACAGCACCCTAATTGGTTACAATACACTAATTAGCTATATTAGAGGTTAGCATCAAAATAATTAAAGAATGGTAAAAATAGATAAACGTAGTAAGTTTGAGTTAAATTTACTTTTAGTCATCACTCAAGTATAATGACAATTTCAAATTGAAAGTTAAGGACTCTTAGTCAAGTTTCATTAGTATTCGACTTGATAAATAGTCTACAATCAGAATAAATTTTAATTTTAGCTATATTGACATTATAGCAATTTTTACCATACTCCCAGGGAAAAAAAAAAAAGAAAGAATTACACTTCTTTTTATGATATATTACTTTTTTGGGAGAATTAAAATTTTGTTCGTTAAGTTATTAGGTAGTTATTATTTTTATCTCTATTTTTTGCCCATGCTCGTATTTCATTCTTAAAATTTTATCCTAGTTATTCTTTTTTTTTTTCCCTGTATAAAATTCTTTGATAATTATTGTTTTGTCCCTAATTATTAGACAAATGCCTTCTACAAGAACTTTTTCGCTCAAACATTTTAATTGATTGTAACTCTCCACATTTGTAAAGGGAATCATTAATCTAAAAATTTGAGTAAAGAATAGTTGAACAAACCATTTTACATTGTTCGAAGTGTAAAATATTAGAAATTCACTGCTTCACCCTCAAAATTTTAAATTTAAGATTCCTGATATAGATGTAGAGAGTGACAACCAATTGAAGTGTCTTGTAGTTAAAAAAAAAAAAAAAAGTTAATTTATCAGAACATTCGCTTTTGATCTTAGTATTATTGTGATATGACCATTTTTTTTATCAACAAAATAATTTAAATATCGTTAAATATAAGGGCATTTCAATCTTGAATTATGATTTTTTTCAAAAAATAAACGGAAAAAATATAGCGATTTAACATACTTTGTATAAAAAAGATTGAAATGTCTTTGTATTTAACAACATTTCAACGATTTTGTTGATGGAGTACTGAAAATGGTCTTGCCACAATAATATTATGACTAAATAAGGAAGTTCTAATAAAAAATGACTAAAAATGGACTGTCACATATAAATCTGGGAACTCTAAAAACAAAATTTGATAGAAGGTTTTATGTAATAATTAATTACAGTAAAAAATAACAATTGTTTAAAAATTAGGAAGGAAAAGAGAAACTTGGATATAAACTTAATGACAAAATATAATCACAATTAAAAACTGAAGACCAAAATAACAATTATCTAAAAATTTAGGGATGAAATAATTTTCTCTTTATTTTATCTGAATTCAAACTATTGTTGAATATTATTTAGAAAATGTTGTTAACATTTGATGTTCCATTTAAAATGTTTGAACACAATGCCTTATTATTTAAAGATTATATTAATCATTAGCTACATCGACTCCAATAATTAGAGGATTAAATATCCATCAATTTAAAATTATGAATTCAATTTTAAATTACCATTATATTTAAAGATTAAATTAAATTATACCGAACTTTTTTAATGGAGAAAAGAGACAAAAGCAGCACACCAGCACAGCAGTACCTCAATTATTGTTTGTTTAAATTTCCAGATGAAAACGACATTTTAATCGTTTCTTTTTTAGTTAATATTTTTTTTCCATGTTGCTATTATTATATGTTTGATCCCATAATTAAATAATATATGACTTATCTTGATCTTTAAATATTGAGGACCCCTGCTACTGCTTGGCTACCCCAATAATTTGCCAACCGATAATTAATTAATCTCATTTAAAAAAAAAACAAATAATTTATTAAATATGTATTAATTAATTATTCTAGTTTAGGCATGCTGTTGATGAATAGATTCTTTTTTTTTTTAATCGTATTTTATAATCCGCTGGACAGCTACATGTTTTCTGTTTATTGCACATTCTTTTTAAATATTATAACCTACTAACTATAACGGATAATGCGTAATAAATCTAGTACGAACAGAAAATGATTTATTATTATTATTTGAGAAAACTATACATTTGATTATCATAATTAAATATATAAATATTGTTTACAAATAGCTTTTTAATAATGTGAAAAATATTGAAATTAATTTGTGACGCGAATTTTAAGATTTACGGTTCTAGTTTCTAGAGTGAGACACCATCACACCGGTAAGAACAATATCAACACTTGAGAATTTTTAAAGTTGTTATTAAATATATAAATATTGTTTAAAAATAACTTTTTAATAATGTGAAAAATATTGAAATTAATTTGTGACGAGAATTTTAAGATTTACGGTTCTAGTTTCTAGAGTGAGACACCATCACGCCGGTAAAAGCAATATCAACACTTGAGAATTTTTTAAGTTGTTGGTTGTGACATATAACAACGGCATTGTGACAAAAAACAAAACAAATAATTAAAAAGAAAAAAAAGTTTAGAGTGGTCACCCGCTGAAGTAATTAGTAATATATTTTAATTTTTTATTATCTATTGACTCTATTACAATGTAAAATCTTGGGATTATCTATTGACTCTGTTACAATGTAATATCTGTTCAACCAAATGAAACACAAAGAGCCAATAATGTCTCCACTGAGGCTCAAACCCACCACCTCCCATCTGAGGTGTGCAACGCCTCCCATGTGAGGTGCAACGGTGCCGGTAGACCACAAGGTCTTTGGCTATTTTATGGGTTTATTTACATTAGGATTAATAATAATATAATAATAATATTATCATTGCTTTCATTTTCAACTTTATATTACTTGTTCGTCTAACTTGACCACAGCGCAAAATATACAGTGTATATTTAAACTAATATATTTAGACTAATAGTCAAGCTTGACAACTAACCAGAAGTGCACGGAAAGTCCCCCCTGTGGAGGAATTACTGAGGCTTAGAACGGTAAATCATCGAGGTTGTTTCTAAGTTTGAATTAGAAGGGTTAATCACTCTCAAATTATGGAACTATGGTTGATGTGTACACAAAAATGAAAAGCAAAGGAAAAATCGAATGAATGCAAGATATGGATACAGAGAAGTTTAATTGAAACAAGTTATATTAATCTCTCAATATCTACAGTAGAACTACTGCAGATTCGGATCCGTTTTCTCGATCTACACAGAGCAGAAGATTCATGGAAGAAGAATATACATCCAACTGAATCAAAAATTCAAAAAAGGAAGTTCTATATCTACACAGAAATTCAGGAATCCTCCTCATACAAAGAAATCATTGTAGATTCCCCGGATTTTTATTTTTATTTTTTTTTAATTTTGTGAATTAATTTGGGATTTGAATTCAATATCCTTCACAAAGGGGTGTTGCAGAAGTTGTTGAGTGCTCCACCTCTTACTGGATTCCTTCTGCAAACAGGAATCTATAAAGTCCTTGAACTCCGGTGAAGCTTCGGCCGGCAAGCTGGGCGGTTCGCAGAAACATATGGCGCACATTAGCGTTGCCCAGTCGGGCCTCTGTCCCTCGTGCAGGAAGGGGAAGTGGCCCATGTAAAGCTCCATCAAGGTCAGCCCTAAGCTCCAGATGTCTCCGGCGTAACCGTTGTAATTCCCGCCGTTTGTGTCCGGATCGAACCTCTCGGGGCTCATATAGGCGCAAGTTCCGACGTATGAGTTGCAGGGGTCCAAACTCCGGCGCATCATTTTACTCACACCGAAGTCCGCTATTTTCACCTCCATCTCACGATTAACCAGAAGGTTCGCCGGCTTGAGATCTCGGTGGATGATTTTGTGAGAGTGCAAGTAATCGAGGCCGAGGAGCACTTGCTTGGCGATTTTCGCCAGGGAATCTTCGGAGAACACTTTCTTCTGCGACGATTTCATCAAGCTTTCTAGGGTTCCAGCGTCCATGTACTCCATCAGGATCGCGATGTCTCCGCCGGGAATATCGGAGGTGCCGTGACACTTGATCACGTGCGGCGAGTCCGTGCAGCGGAGGATGGAGATTTCGCGGAAGATCTGGCGGCGGACGGCGGGGTCACTGTCGCCGTGGACGACTTTGAGGGCGTAGATCGCCGAAGTTCTCTTGTGGCGCACTTTGTAAACTGTGCCGCCGTTTCCGTGGCCGAGGACGTGGAGCTTCTCGAAATCCGACATGGAGAACGCGGCGGAAGAGGTTGAAGAAGAAGCGGTGGTTGTTGAAGAAGAAGAAGGCGGGAGAGGCAAGGGGAAACGAGGGCGGCGTTGGGAGGGTTCCGGCAGAGGGAGGCGGAGATTGATCTGTCGACGCTCACGAACAAGTGCCATTGCCGTTGAGATTTGGGAATCTTCGGATGAGAAGGTAGCAGGGGAGTGGGTTATATAAGTGGAGGAGATAAAGCACGTGGAAAATGGATAGCCGTTTGCACTTTGCAATAGGAAGGTGTGAGGATATGAGAGGATGAGTGGGGCCCAAATGCCATACTGTGGATTGGGTTAACTTTTAACGTTGCGGTTAGCCGCCAGGAACCTACAATCCCGCCACTTGGAATAATTAATACTTGCCCACTTGGAATAATTACACTACTATATAGCTTTAATTAAAGCTATGTTCTACATGCCTAGCTAAAAAATTTTACAGGAAAGTATAAACTGAAAAGTTAGTAGCTAATAGTTAAAGCTTAAAGTGTTTGAAATTAATTATTGAACTAAGTGATAAATGTAAGAAAATAAAAATAAATAAATTAATATATTAGAATTTTGATTAATGTAAGGTAGATGATGTTATTTTTGTAAATGAATAAAGATAAAAATAAAATTTAAAAAAGTTAAAAAGCCTTGAGCTTATTTTGAAATGTTATTTGGAGTAGCGTTTTAAAATAAGTTATTATTTTGAACTACACATGTTTTACCAAATAAGGCTTATAATTTATTTGTATCTTAAAATAAGTTATAAGCTCTAAACTAAGATATACCAAACAGAGCCTTAAACCCAAAACCTAAAGACTCCTTATTGTCTACCCTGGAGATTCTAAGAAGAGGTAAATCACGAGATGAGTCTCATTGGCGCAAGGTCTAAGTGTTTACCTTTTTTTTTAAAAAAAAAAAATTAAATCTCAAGATTGAGATTCTCCCCCATTGAAGATTCAAACTCTGATATTTATTGGATTACTACGCCCCATCGATTCTAGTCGGGAACCAGTTTCTTATTCCCGACGGAAACCATATTAAATTTGGTCTCCAACAAAAACAAGATTAAATCTGGTCTCCAACGGAAAACCAGTTTGAAGCCGGCTTTTGTTATTTTATTTTTTATTTTAAATGAAAAACCATTGTTCAATTTTATTCTTTTTATAAATAACACTGATTTTTTAATGAAATCGATGTTTAATTATACAATTTTACTCATTTTTTGAAAAATAAAACAAATATACCAAGGCAGTTTTCTGATATGCAACCAAATACTAGAAAGAAAAATAATTTCTAAAAAATAAGTCATTTTCCAAAAAGCTTTCCAGAAGTCATTTTCTTAACTTCCAAACACAGTAGTAAATCCACGTTCTGGGTCTTTCTCGGTCCGAATCCACCCGACTAATCGAACTCAAGTTCTCCCAAAATTCTACCCCACAAAGAGAGTTAACTTGCCACTTGAGCTACCCCATTGGGTTAATAACATTGTATTAATGTTTATACATAATGTGTACATAAAAATGTTATATATAATAAGCTAATTAGGGGGTGGGTTCGAGCCTCAATGGAGAAGATATTGACTCTTTGTGCTTCAATAGGTTGAGAAAATAATTATGAGCAGATACTGCATTGTAACAGAGTCGGTAGTACTAAAAAAAAAATGTGCACTTACATTAATACGATTAAAACAACAAGTTTATTAAGTTTTAATACCATTTCTTTACAATTTGGATAAATAATTGCAAAAGTACGTATTTAAATTAGAGTTAATACCCAAAATGGTCCTCTGACTATTAGCTAATACTCGATTTTGTCCCAAAGTATTTTTATTACCCAATTTAATCCTCTGTCTTTTAAAACAGTACTCAAATTGGTCTTCCGTTACAATTTCCATCTATCTGCCGTTATTTTGAGGGGCAAAAGTGTCATTTTATTAGAGCACACCTCCTGCTCAATTCTTCAACAGCTTCTTCCACAGCCTTGATTTATTTCATTCAAGTGACTCTTGAATAGGAATTTTGAGAAGTTTATTGTAAACTAAAAACATAATCTATTTAAAAAAAATTACACCCAAAAACAATACTCAGACAGTAAAAAATGAAAGGCAAGAACACTCTGGCGATGGGGGTGGAGACGATTTGGAGCTTTTCGGCGATGGGGGCGGAGACGACTTGGAGCTTTCCGGCGGTGGGGCGGAGACGAGCTCCAAGAAGCAATCTGCGAGCATGGGGGCGACTCCTCTGCGTGACTTGCGACTCTAAGAAGCACGCGGCCAACAAGCTCGCATCATGCCAAGGTCGACACCTCCACCCTCTACGAGCAGGCCCCGGCGAGCTTCACCTGCAAGGTCGACGTCGTCGCCCTCTACGAGCAGGCCCTGGCGAGCTTCACCTGCAAGGTCGACGCCGCCGCCCTCTGCGAGCATGCCCCGACGAGCTTCACTTGCAAGGTCGCCGCCGCCACCCTCTGCGTCACCTACAACCGCGACTACCATTCTGCCAACCATACGCCCACCGCCACGAGCGCCTCCCGGTGGTGCCCTTCTATGACTCCACTGCCCTTGCCAAATCCCATGGCTCTGCAATCTGAATCAAAGATCCGGAACAGGAATGGCGTCGCTTTTGCGATCTGAATCGAAGATCCGGAACAGGAATGACATCGTTTTTGCGCTCTGAATCGAAGATCCAGAACAGACGACGTCGTTTCTGCGATTAGAATCAGAGTAAAGGAGGAATCTGTGCGGCTGAGAATGGAGACATGTTAAACGGGGTTGGAGCAAACAAAATGACTTATTTGCCCTCAAAATAACGGTGAATAGATGAAAATTGTAACGGAGGACCTAATTGGGTGTGATTTTAAAAGACATAGGATTAAATTGGGTACTAAAAATACTTTGGGACAAAATCGAGTATTAGCTAATAGTTAGAGGACCATTTTGAGTATTAACTCTTTAAATTATTTGCTGATATATTAATATCTATTTGTACACTATCTTACATAGCTAGATTGAACAAACAATTTTGTTTTTATTAAAAAAAAAAAAGAAAAAAACTTGCAAGTTAAACTATGCATATCATACCACATTATCTTCGTATATATATTTTTTACATATAACTTTAATTTACGGGAAAGCAAGTTTTACATATAACTTAGATGCATGTACTTACAATACATATTTATTTATAAATGTTATATTTAAGCTTATATAAATTACATATATTAATTACTTAAGTGTATTAAATACTTGTAAAATATTTTGTAACCTAAAAAACATATATTTGTTTTTAAATACAAAATTACAAATTCAATTTTTATACTCATAAAATGTACCAAATTTTTATTATTTATTATTTTTTTTTGAAAAATTTACGAACCGAGGAGGCCAAATAATTTAGATATAAAAGTTTTCTTATAACATGTGATACACATTGGCAGCCACATTGATACATAATTACTGATGGGAGTACTATTTAAGCAAGTGGAAACTAACTTTTTGTTTTAGCTTTGTATTGTAGCGGAGGCTTGCTTTTCTATTGCGTGGGGGCCGTGGGGCCTATCTAATTTAAAATATATAGATTTTGGACGTAATATATTATGATTGGCAAAATCTAAATACTCCAAACTACACCAACTTTTTAAATTAATTTAACTTAAATCATTGACGATATTTTTTTTTTCATAATAAAATTTGATCTCAACTTAAAACTAACTTTTCTACAAAGATAATGTTTGGTGCATGACGGATCCACCATTTATGACATTTCGACCATGCTCAAAACTAGAAAACGTCATTATCACGGTTTAGTTTGAAGCAGCAATTTGCTTCAAATCGTTAGAATCCTAAATGCTGCCCAAGATAACATTTTTTTTTGAAAAGTCCCAAGACAACATTAAGAATTGACATTTTGAAAAAAAAAAAAAAAAGCTCTTTTTTGAAAATGCCCCTCTTTATTTATTAGAAAGAAAAAAATAAGCATTACTAATAAGGACTCTTAAACTCCTTTGCCTTATGCTGAAATTATTGGAGCCTTGAGGCTCCTTTCATTATGTAGGAGCCTCAAGGCTCCATTACCACTTTTCCCACCGATGTGGGAAAAGTGGTAACTAAGGGGAGCCGCGCATGACTCTCCCTATTTTTTAAATTTATTATTATTATGAAATATACTTATACGTTTATGTGTCTTTTAACATATTAACCGTTAATATTAGACAGTTAATTTATCAAATATTTGGTATAATTTATTAATTAGACCCGTTAAAATAATTAATTATCTGTTAACCACTAACACAATTTGCTAATCGCTAATTGTCAAACAAGACCAAAGCAATATGTTAACGGAATAATTCTGACAACTCTATTAAAAATATCATTATTAATCAATTTAACCAACAAGTCATTAGTTTATTAGCATTATATTAATATATGATATGAAAGGATTTTTGTAAAATAGATGAATAATATGTTTCATAAATTGAATTTTAGTTAATGAATATTAAAGAATAGGGATTAAGCATTAATGAGTAAAAATATAAAATAATCCTGTGCTTTTGGCTGCGGGCAATGGCGGCTGCGTTGTGGGTACCCCACGGCTCCGTTCACTGAATGAAGTCAATAATTTAACTTTGTTTTTCTATGCTAAATGTAATGAATTATTAAATCCCGCACGTCAAGAACGAAAGACGTTAGATTTAGCGGATCAAATTGGAGTCACGTCAGAACGTGCATACTTAGCCCACTACTAAATCGCATTTTGTTAGTTGTTATACCATGGACCATGGTCCACAATGCATTGTGGATCATAGGTCATGACTGATACTGCAGTTATATTGAACTGATACTGCAGCTGTGTTGAACGGATACTGCAGTTGTGTTGAAAGGAGAGTGCAGTTGCGCGGAAAGAGGCCATTTCATCCGTCTGTAAATGCAGTTGTGTTGAACTGATACTGCAGTTGTGTTGAACGGATACTACAGTTGTGTTGAACGGATACTGTAATTGTGTTGAATGGATGAACGACTTCTGTTCCGTGTAACTGCAGTTTCCTTTCAACACAACCGCAGTATCTTTTCAACACAACTGCAATATCCGTTCAACACAACTGCAGTATCAGCCATGACCACGGTCCACCATATAATTTGCGGCATTTTGTACGGAGTATAAATTTATTCATTTATTCTAGGGTGCTAATTAATTGCATAATATAACTAATTATGGCAAAAACTTGTGTGAGACCGTCTCACCATGAGACGGGTCGGGTCGGGTCGGATCATGATGAAATGTAACACTTATATGCACAAATGTTATACTTATATGCTCAAATGCAATACTAATCAGGAATAAAATTTTTGTTACTTATAAGGGTAAATGTAATACTTTTAAGGAAAAATACAATACTTTTACATTTTTCGATTTAAAAGTATTACATTTTTCCTCAAAAGTATTATATTTGCCCTTATAAGTAAGGGGCACTTGTCAAACATTACTTATTATGAAAAATGTATTACTTTTTCTCTTATAAGTAACAAAAATTGTATTATTGATTAGTGTTATATTTGAGCATATAAGTATGACATTTGCACATATAAGTATGACATTTGCATGGTGCTTTGACTCGAACCGACCCGTCTCACGAATAAGGATCCGTGAGACGGCCTCACACAAGTGTGACCCACTAATTATATATTTATATTGAATATCATGAAAATCAATACTGATAATATATGCGGAGTATTACAATATAAATAATATATTTAATTGTACATAATCTAAATAGTAAGGTCGTGTTTACCAAATTTTATTATCTCCAACCCATTACATCATATTTTTACATCAAATGTTATCCTATATTAAAATAATTTGAATTTTCAAAATTTAAAACTATATTATTTCGAATTTAATTAGTTTAATATAAAATATAATTAGTGATATAAATGATAATAGAAAAATATTTTATGGACCGCCGGTGTATTACACCTATACACCGACGGTTAACCACAATGTGACACCTCATCCAAAAAAAATTACAGCATTTATTAAGTCATTTTTTTTGAAAATATAATACTTTCTAGATTAAAATATTTTTCCATAAATAAATTAGCAACAATATTATAAAAGATAAATTAATCCCACAGCTATGCACCCATCCACAACCACAGCTTTTCGTTCTCCACCTTGACTATGGTGGCCGCCGTGGAATCTGTACTGTTAACTCTGTGGCATTACACAAATTGATCTCAACCAAATTAACCCGAGCAACGCAGAACCAAGCTCGACAATTCCACATTGCTGAAAAACCTTGAGCACAAAAGGTCAACAGACTTGAAGGTGGCCTTCCATACGAGAGTTGGAAATTGAAACAAACACTTCATCATCCAATCTCGGACAGATCAGAGGGTTAAATCAAGTTGGGATACAAAAGGGTATCTTTGGAGAAATTTCGCAACGAGTTGAGGTTATTAGTGTCCAATGGTTTGAGTATCCTCTTGCGGCGTGATTCAATGGTTAAAATGACATGTGCTAGGCTTGAGAAAACTACATTTTGGATTCTGGCATGGGTCGTTATCTAAACGGTAGGTCTAGGACTGAGAAGCTGATCTCCTCTAATCAGTAAGAGATTCAAACTGGCTACTGGATTTAAGCTTGTCTTATTGTATGGTGTTCTGGGTGATAATTTCATGGAAAAATGTCGGAGAAGTTGGGGGAATGCATGGAAAGACAAATAAAACTTTGACTATCTAATCCTAGGAGATTAGCGAAACTAAAGAATAAAGTCCAGCATTTTGGTATTGCTTTTCCTTTTATATATGTTCTTGTATGTAACGCAGCTAGCCAACCTTCTATTATCCTGTTCATCTCTTTGGCTATCTTCTTCATGGTTTTCTCATGTGTTCTTATGTCCAACCATCTTAGACATGGCACAAAATCACCCAAATCAGAGCAATGGAAATTCTGTTATAAGTTATAACTGCCATGTACTGATAGCATCTTAGATATAAGGCTACGAGCCCCTTCCCTTTCTTATGTAATTCAACATTCACCTTTCTCACTTCAATTCATTTCAGTTTCCCTCTCTGTTCTTCTTCTTCCCTAAGTTCAGGTAGCATGAAGTGAGATTTCATCATGGTATTAGAGCTCAATCGAAGCTACGCCGTAGCGGTTGTAATGAATTCAGAGGCCGGCGAAGGGAACTCAGGCAGACACGCTACCACACCTACGAATCAAAACTCGATGAACCAGAATTCCAGTCAGAGGAGGGATGAGTTTGACGATCCTTATTACCTTCACATCACTGAAAATCCGAACCTGATCCTTGTGTCTCCTCCTTTATCTGAGCTCAATTATGCCTCATGGAGCAGATCCATGAGGATTGCTCTAGAGGTCAAGAACAAGTATGGCTTTGTTGATGGAAGCATTCCAAGTCCAGGAGAGTTGGATCCAAAGTATGCAGTGTGGAGAAGATGCAACAACATGATATGCTCATGGATCCTCAAATCTCTGAACTCCACCATTGCTGAGAGTGTCCTCTATTTTGAGAGAGCTACTGACATCTGGAGTGCTTTCAAGAGGAGGTACTCTCAGGCAGATCTTCATAAAATTGCTGAGCTGCAGTATGAGATCTTTAGAAATGTTCAAGGTAACAAATCTATCAATGAGTATTTTACTAAATTCAATGCTCTATGGGAGCAATTGAATGCTATGAGGCCACTACCAATCTGTGAATGTAACCTTAGATGTTCATGCACTCTATTAAGTAAAATACAAAAAGAGAGGGAGGATGACAAAGTTATCAAATTCCTAGAAGGTCTGAATGATTATTTTGAATCCATCAAGTTAGGAGTTATGGTTATGGACCCTATTCCATCAGTAGAAAAGGTTCTTAATATGGCACTAAAACTGGAGAGAAAGATCAAAGGATCCATAAATCAAAAAAGCAGTGACTTAGTTCAGTCTAATGCTATTCAGAATAATCAAAGTCAACCAGCAGATGAACAAGGAGTTGTAGCCTTCTCTACCTCAAACAATAAGAAGTGATTTAATGGAAATGGAAGGAAAAACATACCTAAGTGCACCTATTGCAACATGATTGGCCACACCATTGAGAAATGCTTCAAGAAGCATGGTTACCCCCCTGGCTGGGTTGCAGGTTATAAATCAAAGAACAGACAGCAGCAAGATAGACAGAGTGCTTCCATAAATCAAGTTGGGGACATAGGGATCTCTGCAGATCAACTTCAAAGACTAATGACCTTCATACAAAATCAGAATCAGTGCAATCAACCATCAACAAGTGCTGCTGTCACAGTGAGCAAAAATAAGATGAAATCAGAATTCAAAAACAGTTTGGATGACTCAAATGAAAGCCAAGTTTATCTCTAACCTACATATTAACACTACTCTAAATTCTCCTGCTATATGGATCCTGGATTCAGGTGCAACTGATCATATTACCTGCTCACTAGAATATTTTGAAAACTATCATAAAGTTCATGGAATAAGTGTAAAATTGCCTAATGGGGAGACAATGAGTGTCACACACATAGGGGAAATCAGACTTCACTTGAATTTGTTGTTGACAAATGTGTTATGTATACCTTCGTTCACATTCAATATCATTTATGTTAGCAAACTGACAAAGCAGGGATCCTGCCAGATTATCATGAGTACTGATATCTGCAAACTTTAGGGCCTTCATGGGATAGTGTGGATGGTTTTGCTAAGGAGAGCAATGGTTTGTACCTAATCACTGACCCTCCTGCTAGAAGAAAGAATGATCAAACTGATGGAATTGCTGAGTGTAATAGTCTATCCTTAGAATTGTGGCACCATAGACTAGGACATTATCCTGTGAATAAGATACATTTGTTGAATGGAATAAAGCCTACACATTCTTGTAAATTCTCTGATTTTGCTTGTGATGCATGCCATTTTGCTAAGCATAAAAGGTCTGTTTTTCCTATCAGTACCTCTAGAGCTGAAAAGTGCTTTGACTTATTACATATGAATGTTTGGGGCCCCTTTGTAGTAGCCTCCTTGAAAGGTGAACACTACTTCCTAACAATTGTTGATGATCATAGTAGGTTCACATGGTTACATATGATGAGGAATAAGTCAGAAGTAAGAGGTCTGGTCAAGAACTTCCATAACTATGTTAATGCTCAGTTCTCAACAAAAATTAAAGCCATAAGGACAGATAATGGCAGTGAATTTCTCATGAATGATTTTTATAATGACAAAGGTATTGTGCATCAAAAATCTTGTGTGTATACACCCCAATAAAATGGGAATGCAGAGAGGAAATACTAACACATTATGAATGTAGCCAGGGCGCATTTAGATTCTAGTCTGGATTACCAATAGAATTTTGGGGTCACTGTGTTCTACATGCATCCTACCTTATCAACAGACTACCAACTACAAAGATTGGGGAAAAAACTCCCTTTGAAACATTATATGGCAAGGATGTAAGCTATGATCACCTCAAGATATTTGAATGCTTATGCTACTGCTCTACCATTTCTCAAGGAAGGAATACGATGCAAACAAGGGCTAGGAAATGCATTTTCTTGGGCATTCCTGCCAATGTGAAAGGTTACTTACTATATGACATTGCTAACAAGAATGTATTTGTTTCCAGGGATGTTCTGTTTGTTGAGCAAATATATCCTCTCAAAGAGAGCCAGTCAGGAGTCAATCTAGAATCATCTGAAGCTGAAATATTCAATCTAGTTTTGCCCTTAATTCCTATTACCACTGAGATGGCCACTACATCATTGGAGGTTACAGAGAGGGTTGACAGTCCTACCATTACACCAAATAATGATGATGATATGAGCACAAATATCAACATAAACAATGAGTTGGCTATTGAAGCAAATTCTGAACCTATTGTAGAAGAAAGACTAAGGAATGTTCCTACCAGGCTGCATGACTATTATTGTCAGTCTATGTCAACAAACCAGTCTCCAACTAGAACATCCCCACACTCCATCAGCATGGTCATATCCTATGAGAACCTGTCCCCCAATCATAGGATATGTGCATCATCCATTCTTTCCTCACAAGAACCATAGTCGTACAAAGAAGTAGTAAAGGATGAGGCATGGAGAAAAGCTATGCAGTCTGAAATAGAAGCATTAATTGAGAACAAAACATGGTTGTTAACAGACCTTCCAGCAAGGAAGTCACCAATTGGGTGCAAATGGGTATACAAGGTGAAACATAAAGCAAATGGGTCCAAAGAAAGACACAAAGCAAGGCCTGTTGCTAAGGGTTACACCCAACAGTTAGGTGTAGACTATATTGTGACCTTTTCCCCTGTGGCTAGGATAACAACAATTAGGACCTTTTTGGCTGTGGCTATTGCAAAAGGCTGGGATATATAGCAGCTAGATATCAATAATGCTTTTTTTGCATGGAGATTTAGAAGAAGAGGTCTACATTGTATTACCTCCTGGCTTTCAGAGTGGTAAACCTAAGCACGTTTGTAGATTACTGAGATCTTTAATGCTAAGTTGACAAAAGCTCTACAAAACAGTGGTTTCCAACAATCCACAGCAGATCCATCCCTATTCATTAAAACATCAAGTACTTCATTTATGGCTCTGCTGATCTATGTTGATGACATTTTGGTGGAAGGAACAGACTCACATCAAATTACTAAGCTAAAACAATTTCTAGATAAGACCTTTAAGATAAAGAATCTTGGACACCTGAACTATTTCCTTGGACTTGAAGTTTACAGAACCTCTGAAGGGCTGAACTTGTGTCAAAGGAAGTATGCTCTAGAAATCCTAGAGGAAAATGGATTTTTGGATGCTAAGCCTGCACAAACACCAATCACTGCTAGGAAGAAGCTTACCAGTCTTGAGGGGACACTCCTTGATAAGCCTGAGCAATATAGAAGACTAATTGGCAAGCTTCTCTATCTGACAAACACTAGACCATACATTTCCTATGCAGTTCAACAATTAAGCCAATTTGTTGACAAACCTAGGAACACACATCTCATGGCTGCTCACAGAATATTAAGGTACATCAAAGGATCTCCTGGAAAAGGATTGTTCTATCCAGCTTGTTCTCAAATCAAGATGCAAGGATTTTCTGATTCTGATCGGGCCACTTGTTCAGTAACTAGAAAGTCCATCACTGGTTATTGCATCTATCTTGGGCAATCCCTAATATCATGGAAAACAAAGAAGCAGGTTACTGTGTCAAGATCATCATCTGAGGCAGAATATAGAGCCTTAGCATCTACTGTGTGTGAAATTCAATAGCTCACATATATGTTAACAGATCTGAAAGTGAAGTCCAACATTCCCACTACTCTATTTTGTGACAATCAGTCTGTCATTGCAATTGGAGAAAATCATGTTTTCCATGAACGCACTAAACACATTGAGATTGATTGTCATGTGGTTAAACAGAAAGTAAATGAAGGAGTAATCAAGTTGATGTCAATACCTTCACAAAAGTAGGTTGCAGATGGCTTCACCAAGGCTTTGCCAAAGCTGCTCTTTGATGTTTTTCACTCTAAGCTGGGCCTTCAAGACATTCATGCTCCAGCTTACGGGAGGGGGTGGGGGGTGGGGTGATAAAGTATACTTAAGTTGACAAGGGTAGACTTGTACTTTCAAAGGAAATTCTGTTATAACTGCCATGTACTGATAACAACTTAGATATAAGGCTACAGGTCTTCCCTTTCTTCTATAATTCAACATTCACCTTTCTCACTTCAATTCATTTTAGTTTCCCTCTCTATTCTTCTTTTTCCCTAAGTTCAGGTAGCATGAAGTGAGATTTCATCAAGACGGCCCCAACAGATCATATATAGAATCTCTTCACCATCTATCACGACTATCTGTCTCTTTTCTTCCTCAGGCCAGCCACTGCCCCAAAAACATGCGTGTCATGATTAGTTTCCTAAACCACGTACTCCTTAATGTCCAGCTTTACATCCTCGGATTCATTCTTGTACCTCACCCAACTTCTGTGGATATGATGCCTTGGGTAAATGGGATTACACCCGATTCCAAAACCCGACCGAGCACCTCTAGACAATGGTTGGACAGCAGCTCGAGTATGACGCCTTTCTTTTGGCCGCATCGCCAGTATTGACCATACAGAACCAACCCAAACATGGGTTGCGCTGGTTTATCCCATGATCTCTCAAGTTATGGCAGGGTATGGTTGTATCCATCACCCCAAATATTACTGAAAACAGTCCCCGACCGACGACATTACCAATATATCTTTTTAAATATTCTTATCTTTATGTTCTGGGTGAGAATATTGTTATATATGAATTTATTTATGAAAAAATATTTTAATCTAGAAAGTATTATATATTCACAAAAAAAGGACTTCATCAATGCTGTAAATTTTTTTGGATGAGATGTCATATTCTGGTTAACCGTCGGTGTATAGGTGTAATACATTGGCGGTGCATCAAATATTTTTCCTTTTATTTATAGAGGTAATCTCAATGGTTTCCAGCATCTGTTTTACAACTCTTTAACGCCTTAAACATTTTAAGAATAAGTTGTTATGAATATAACAACAATAATACTAATATAATGATAATATTAATAGTAAAAACAGCAGTATAACGGAATTAGAAGAAAGAGAGCATGTATACTCTTGTATTCACTGATGATCTGATATACAAAGGGGTGTGGGTTTATATAGCATCAGGATGTAAAGTAAACAAATATAATTTATACAAGAATAAGACAACTGTCTAGGCTAGCTAAGTTGGCGTGTCATTCTCTGAAAGTGCTTAGTCTCCTCTAGAGGACGTGTGTTCGACTCCTACTGTCATGAGTAACATCATATTGCCGCGTGTACAATATAAGTTGGTGAATATGTTTGCTAGATTCTCACTTGAACGAAGTAAAAAACCATTGGGAAAAAGAGTACAACCATAATCCCAAAACCCAGCATACCTTCAGGGCATAACAACACCATTGTGGGAAAAAGAGGTACAACCATAATCCCAAATCCCAGCATACCTTCAGGGCATAACAACACCATTGTGGGAAAAAGAGTACAACCATAATCCCAAAACCCAGCATACCTTCAGGGCACAACCATAATCCCAAATCCCAGCATACCTTCAGGGCATAACAACACCATTGTGGGAAAAAGAAGCATACCTTCAGGGCATAACAACACCATTGTGGGAAAAAGAGTAATACCTTCAGGGCATAACAACACCATTGTGGGAAAAAGAGTACAACCATAATCCCAAATCCCAGCATAGCATACCTTCAGGGCATAACAACACCATTGTGGGAAAAAGAAGCATACCTTCAGGGCATAACAACACCATTGTGGGAAAAAGAGTAATACCTTCAGGGCATAACAACACCATTGTGGGAAAAAGAGTACAACCATAATCCCAAATCCCAGCATAGCATACCTTCAGGGCATAACAACACCATTATGTCTAGTCAGCATATTTCATAATATATTCATTTGCAACCCCAACTTTATTGGCTCCTTATAAGACAACAATCATTGGTGCAACCCCATCTTTATTGGCTCCTTATAAGACAATGGGGTAAAATATACGGGAATCAAATAATAATAGCCATTATCCAAGTAGCTCATCATATATCAAAATTGGCTAACTAGTGTATGAATTCCTTGGAACTAGTAGCTCATCATATATTAGCTTGTCTAAGTAGCCAATCGCTAACTAGTGTATGAATTCCTTGGAATCAAAATTGGCTAACTAGTGTATGAATTCCTTGGAACTAGTGTATGAATTCCTTTCAAGGAAATACTCGATCTTCAGGTCAAGATAATACAATCTTTTTATTTCAAAATCCCCATGAGCTGACATTATTAAGCTCTTTATGCATTTCATTGATGTTTATATCATCAATATTGACTGAGATAATCAATAAGTTCATTAGTAACTCTTTAATGAGCACATAATAGTACATATTATTCCTTCTTCACGAGGATAATAACTCCATTCGCAACTCTTTTAAAGAGTACATAACGACTCATTCATATTCCTTCTTCGAGAGAAAAAATACTCAGTCAGTCATTAAATTTTTTCAGGTCATATAAGACCTTGCAATTTTCGCTTTCTCTTATTTTGAGAATTTTTAAATCCAACACGTATTTCTTGAATATATCGTCCAATGACCTATCAATATGCGGTCATGACTTTTATCAACTGCCAATTGATATTAATCAACGAAACTTATTGACATCCATTGTAGGAGTGTATATCATATCACTTATGGATTTCTATGTAAATCCATAAGCTCCAAGCTTTCGCCTTTTATCATATCATTATTCTCTTTCGTACCAACACCTATTTAATGGTGTGTACACATAATATAGAAAATACAATAGCGAGCTGAGCTATGCCTTAATTGCTCATTTATATATCAAATAATTAAGACACTTCTTGTGCCTAACTCTAGATCCAGATTGAGCATTTATAAAGGCAATTGTGTTGTCAACAACGTTTTTCATAACTTTCGCCCATATTCATAATGTTCATGGCAATTTTCAAATTAACCAGATGATCAATATTCAAATCTAGTCGTTCCGCATCCCAGTATTATAATTGTTTGGTCAAATCTAGTCGTTCCGCATCCCAGTATTATAATTGTTTGGTGCACCACTGGTGTTCCGCATCCCAGTATTATAATTGTTTGGTGCACCACTGGTATTTCGTTTTCTTGACGAATGTCTCTTCAAGACATCATTAATAGATATATCAATAGATATATATTTGGCAGGAATTAATAATCTAACCTTTAGTTCAGTCAATCCCAAGTGATATACAATAATTATCAAAAGTTTGGGATGTAAATTTTTCAGCATTATCCATTCGATCAAATCTAGTCGTTCCGCATCCCAGTATTATAATTGTTTGGTGCACCACTGGTATTTCGTTTTCTTGACGAATGTCTCTTCAAGACATCATTAATAGATATATCAATATATATATATTTGGCAGAAATTAATAATCTAACCTTTAGTTCAGTCAATCCCAAGTGATATACAATAATTATCAAAAGTTTGGGATGTAAATTTTTCAACATTATCCATTTGAATTAATTCATGGTCAAAAAATTTGCTTGCAACTTTATTATTTGAGCAAGCAATCTCGCAAATGTCATATTACGAGATGATAATAATCATACATGCGAGTATTTAATTGTCACATCGATATAAACATACATGCGACCATCTAATTGTCGCATCAATTAGGACCATAAAGTATTTAAATGGTCCATAAAGTGGATGTGTAGGTCCACATATATCACCTTGAAGATCCTTTTATATCATAAAATTTCTCGGCATTCAAATTTTCAAAATAATTATAGCGAATTATAGCGGCTCATATCTCCCCCTAATGCCGTGAAATGATCTTCATCATAAATTATACAGGTGATTCAATACCAACTTTGGTTGGTGATGGCTTTATAATCAACTTCCCTTGGGAACATTCAGAACATGAGAATTTATCTCCTCAAAATATTTTATGTTTCCTCAAGGTATGGCCATTTGTATTCTCGATTGTTTTTCTCAATCGATCATGCCAAATCTTAAAATCATTTGAGTCAGTAAACTTTTCGTTTACGATAAGATTGGCTCTAATAGCATTTATTCTTGTGCAATATAAACCATAGGGAAGAGCATGGAAATTTTTCCATCGCATATTTCATTCCCAATATTGCCTGTAATATGGAGGAGTTCTTCATTTCTTTCTTTTATAGTCTCCTCATGATATCCGTTATTTCGAATATCATTGAAACTCAGTAAGTTTATGTGAGACTTTGGAGAGAACAAATCAATCATCAATTTTATTCCTCCAGGCAATAATATATTGACTTCCGGAGCCTTCAATCATTTTTACACTACCACATATTGTAATGACAAATTCCTCATTTATCATGGGTCCAATCAAGAGTGATGATGTATTCATTTGCTTCTTTCAAGCATATAGTCTTTTAAAAATCAAATATCATGAACTGTATTCAAAATTTTCCATATGGGATTTGAAAAATAGTATGCACCAAAGATGAACGTAATTATTTATATTATCCCATAATGTGATAGCATATCAAAATAACTCACTTATAATATATGTATATGGGATAAATCTTATGACATACAACAAATATTTATTATGCCAAATTATTTTGATAATTCACATAACCACATAAGATATCAGATTGTGGCACAGAAACAATTATCACATAATATTCATAGCACTCACCATATAATATATAAAATGGTGATTTCTGAGATGCGAGCCATAGTCCTTAGTAGTCTCAAAATGTAATAATCAATTGGATGCATAAATGTAGATCATATGCTCATATGAATTATGCCATAATAATAGTTTTAAGAAATATATATGATCAAAATATATGACTAATGCGCATAATTAGCAATCATTTACACATAACTACTATCATATGAATATATATATGGCATGTATAATATTTTATCGTATCAAAATATGAGAAAGTCAAACCTTATTGGAGTATGATCATAGATAATTGATTTCATTGTATTCACATGCTTTCCAATGCTTAGCTTATCGATCCCTTGCTGCCATCAAATAAGCAAATATATTAAATAATATATGTAAGTTGGCCAGTGTGCAGCCGAAAGAGGAGCCATATACGGTAAGTGTGGCAATAATCGTCATGGAGAATTATTCTACATTAAACATAATAATATATATTGGCATAACATGGATTTTTTTTTCAAAAACCCACTCTCGGCTGGCTGCCCCTATGGAATATAATACATAATGTATTATATTATTATGGGGTAGTGGAATTTATTATATATTATATAATATAATCATTTGTTTTTTTCTCTTTTCCCATTTCAAATTTGCAGAATCCATGAAACCCATTTCTCATTCTATACGCCGCCGCCGAGAGGAAGAGCACCTTCATCTAGAGGAGAAAAGCTACGAAATAAGGGTGGAGTAGATTCATGGCTCCTCCTCCTATTATCTTCAGAGATACACTCTGACAGGGCGTTTGGTTGGAAGGAGGGAATTAGGGTGGAAAAGAATTGTAATTCGGTGGAATTGCAATTCAACGAATAAAGTATGAATTGAAATTACAATGTTTGGTATGCAGAAATAGGAATACAGGGAATTGAAAGGTAAGAAATGACAAAATGACTAAAATGCCCTTATGTTGTGATAGCTGTTGTAGTAATAGTAATAATAGTAGTAGTAGTAGTAATAATAATAATAATACTAATAATAATAATTCTTTCAAAAAATAATAATAATAATTCTTTCAAAATAATAATAATAATAATAATTCTTTCAAAATAATAATAATAATAATAATAATAATAATAATATTATTATTATTTCAATTTTTTTATTAAAAAAAAAGACAAAAAAAAAAAATAAAGGGTATGGGAGGAGGGGTAAAATTGTCTTTACACCGACAAATTGCCCCTTCTCTCCACCGAATTGCAATTCATGGGGGCAATTTGTTGGTGTAAAGGTACCTCATGAATTGCAATTTCCTCCAACCAAACACTGTAGTTTGGGAATTCAATGAATTGCAATTCCCCCAAACTACGTCCAACCAAACAGGCCATGAATGTCTTGTTCACCATGTCAATTATGAAGCTGCTGAAATATTTGATGGTATGATAAGATGGTCTCTTTAAATTTTTTTCATGGTCTCCTTTTCCTTCTATCAATCAACAACAGCAACATAACCCAGCATCACGTGCGAGTCAGAATAAGATCACCGAAGCTGTTGCCACTGAAGGTCGCCAAGAGCTCACCATTGCACGCCGGAGTCCTTGTCGTCACGCGATTGATGTGATCATCGGGGAAACACCATGGATCATTGCTGATGCTTTTATTCCCGTCGATCGGTCAAGATTGACGGAGCTCATGCCAACGTGGGTCAACTCGCCATCGCCCGTAGGAGTCTCCGTTGCTTTGCTGTTGAAAGGTCATTTGCCTCAAATCTCTTGCCCTCATATCCATCGTCAGGAACCATAATCACCGTAGACCTTTCAAGAGATAGATCATTATTCATCTTATCATCAACAAGCTTCTATATAAACAAGTTTATATAATATATATATATATATATATATATATAGTCAAAATAATGACAAATAAGCAAGAATTTGAGCAAGATTAATCCTTATCCATATTTCTCATGGTTCGATCCGCCACAGCTGCTTTGCCGGAAAGAAGCCAGAGGCCGACGCCGTTATTGGCTTCCATTGACGAGGAAGGGAGAGAGACGTCGTAGCTTTCGCGTGGTGGCTGTGGCGATGGAGGCCGAGGTGGTTGCCTGCATTGAAGGAGACGGTGGCACTGCTGTTTCGTTATTTTAAAACAGAGGTCACTGATGGCCGTCACCGCAGCTTCAACGGACTTCCTAACGCCCAAAACTTTGGACGCCGGAGGAAGCTGTAGTTGGTGATGTTGAATATTGTTACGAACAAGAAAAGAACAAGTAGAGTTTTGCTTGGCCGAGAAGACAATCTATGGACGAGCACTTTCGTGCTGATAACCTGTTATGAATATAACAACAATAATCTATCTATATATAAAAATTATCTATATATAAAAACAATATCCTCCTTCCAAACTTTCCCGCCCAAAGTTAGTGGTATTTCGATAAAATCACATATTTTATTTATTTATTATTTTATTAATTTATTAATCTATTAATTACTCATATTTTATTAATTTATTAATCTATTAATTATTCATATATATTTATTCACCTATACTATTATTATGGTAAAATGATAAATAGGTAATATAATATGATTGGTGTGATATAATTGGTGATTGAATAATTGGTGATATATATTTGTAATATATGTAATAGTATAAATAGACCATTTTGCTTGGCATTGTCAATAGCCATCGAATTCCTGTACTCTCTTATTTACACCGAATAGCAATGGCTTCACTTCACTCTGAGATTATTGGTCGTCAACTTCACCTTAGGCTCATATGGAATATGCTCCGTGTCGTTCATCTTCCAGAGACAAGAGATTCTGAAAAAATAAACTCCATAGAGTGTGTGGTCCATGATTTTGAGGTATTTTCTTTTACTATAATATTAATATTTATGCATATTTGTAGTTTTTTTCACAACATTTTATTTTAACTCTACAAATTCAGGGAACCTTTATACGCATGCATATTCCTGAAAAGTTTGTTCAAAGGTGATTCAAGAAATTTAAAGAAGGTGGAGTATATCGAATTTGTAGATTTCAAGTGGTTTATAATACATATAGAAACAAAACTACAACACACAGGTATATGCTCAATTTTTCTGAAAAAAACCACTGTCGAAGTATTGAAGGATGTAGATTTACCTAGATATATTTATGACAGGGAAGATTACAATTTTTTTAAAGAGGAATGTGATTTAAAAAATGAGGAATCTGTTAACACCTCTCAAGTTTGAAATAGTTATCCTAAAATTGAAATAGTTATTATTCTATAAAATAAAATGCTATTAGAATTAGTTATTTCTTATATTAGTCATTGTTCCTATGTAATACGCATTTGACACTTACAATGGCACATTCAATGGTCGAGTTCATTACAATTTAACAGTAATTGTTTTCTTGAAATTTCTTGGATCGTCAGGGTCTTCAAACGGATAAGCACCAACCAGCATCGCATCTGCAACATTTTCAATAAAAAAAACATACAAATCAGACCATGAATTCAATTCTGGGCAATTAACTACTTCGTATTTGTTTAACCATATACAGATTATCAACTAATTAACCAATTATTCAAACTTAGAAATGTGGTTTTTAATTTATTATAAACAACCTAATAATAATAATAATATCTATTAATTACATTAAGTATAATGCACATATATGTATTCACCATAATAAAATACAAATTTATTGTATTTTAATTTCTAACCATTTATAACCAAAATTCAAATGATAATATCCTACTAACGTGGTCAAACTTATTCCATTTTATTCATATACGATATTATTGGAATTGAAAATTAAATCAAGAATGGGATATCAATGAAATTGAAAATTATAGAACAATATCTATTAATTACATTAAGTATAATGCACATATATGTATTCACCATAATAAAATACAAATTTATTGTATTTTAATTTCTAACCATTTATAACCAAAATTCAAATGGTAATAATAGAAAAATAAAAAAGAATTCCTGATAAAGAAGACTAATAAAATACAAATTTTTTGTATTTTAATTATTAACCATTTATAACCAAAATTCAAATGGTAATAAAAGAAAAATAAAAAAAATTCAAACCTCTTGCCATTTGTTTGTAAATATAATGTTAATGCTGATATCACATCAACTTAATTAGGGTGATGGGATTGAAATTATGTTACGATCCTTACGGAGTAATTTTACATGTATTAATTAATTAAAATATTAATTAAAATTAAAATTAATTAATTATTAATTATTAATCTATATCAATAATATAAAATACAAAATTTATTATAAACAACCTAATAATAATAATAATAATAATATCTATTAATTACATTAAATATAATGCACATATATTATTAATCTATAATAAAATACAAATTTTTTGTATTTTAATTTCTAAACATTTATAACCAAAATTCAAATGATAATATCCTACTAACGTGGTCAAACTTATTCCATTTTATTCATATACGATATTATTGGAATTGAAAATTAAATCAAGAATGAGATACCATTGAAATTGAAAATTATAGAACAATACCTATTAATTACATTAAGTATAATGCACATATATGTATTCATCTATAATAAAATACAAATTTATTGTATTTTAATTTCTAACCATTTATAACCAAAATTCAAATGGTAATAATAGAAAAATAAAAAAGAATTCTTGATAAGGAAGCCTAATAAAATACAATTTTTTTGTATTTTAATTATTAACCATTTATAACCAAAATTCAAATGGTAATAAAAGAAAAATAAAAAAAAATCAAACCTCTTGCCATTTGTTTGTAAATATAATGTTAATGCTGATATCACATCAACTTAATTAGGGTGAAGGGATTGAAATTATGTTACGATCCTTACGGAGTAATTTTACATGTATTAATTAATTAAAATATTAATTAAAATTAAAATTAATTAATTATTTATTATTAATCTATATAATAAATAGATTAAAGTAAAGGCTCGAAGAATATTTAGATCGATATACAATTATGTAAAGTATAATATCGAATATTATATAGTGTAATTAAAGAATTGAGTTTATAATATCGAATATTATATAGTGTAATTAAAGAATTGAGTTTGATCGATTATGTTTTATTATTTTATCTATATAATAAAATACAAAATTTATTATAAACAATATTTTATCTATATAATAAAATACAAAATTTATTATAAACAACCTTTTATCTATATAATAAAATACAAAATTTATTATAAACAACCTAATAATAATAATAATATCTATTAATTACATTAAGTATAATGCACATATATGTATAAATCTATAATTAAAATTAAAATTAATTAATTAATTAATTATTAATTATTAATCTATATCAATAATAAAATATTATAAACAACCTAATAATAATAATAATATCTATTAATTACATTAAGTATAATGCACATATATGTATTAATCTATAATAAAATACAATTTCTGAACATTTATAACCAAAATTCAAATGATAATATCCTACTAACGTGGTCAAACTTATTCCATTTTATTCATATACGATATTATTGGAATTGAAAATTAAATCAAGAATGAAATATCATTGAAATTGAAAATTATAGAACAATATCTATTAATTACATTAAGTATAATGCACATATATGTATTCATCTATAATAAAGTACAAATTTATTGTATTTTAATTTCTAACCATTTATAACCAAAATTCAAATGATAATAAAAGAAAAATAAAAAAGAATTCCGGATAAGGATGCCTAATAAAATACAATTTATTGTATTTTAATTTCTAACCATTTATAACCAAAATTCAAATGGTAATAAAAAAAAAAAAAAAAAAAATCAAACCTCTTGCCATTTGTTTGTAAATATAATTTTAATGCTGATATCACGTCAACTTAATTAGGGTGAAGGGATTGAAATTATGTTACAGTCCTTACGGAGTAATTTTATTATATGTATTAATTAAAATTAAATGTAATTAATTAATTATTAATTATTAATTATTAATCTATATCTATAATAAAATACAAATTTATTATAAACAACCGAATAATAATAATAATAATATCTATTAATTACATTAAGTATAATGCACATAGTAATCTATAATAAAATATAAAATATAAATTTTTTGTATTTTAATTCCTGACCATTTATAACCAAAATTCAAATGATAATATCCTATTAACGTGGTCAAACTTATTCCATTTTATTCATATGCAATATTATTAATATGCGATATTATTGGAGATGAAAATTAAATCAAGAATAAGATATCATTGGAATTGAAAATTATAGAACAATATCTATTAATTACATTAAGTATAATGCACATATATGTATTCATCTATAATAAAATACAAATTTATTGTATTTTAATTTCTAACCATTTATAACAAAAATTCAAATAAGACTATATATAAAAACAAAATCCTCACTTAAAATTCAAATAAGACTATATATAAAAACAAAATCCTCACTTTAAGCTCAAATAAGACTATATATAAAAACAAAATCCTCACTTTAAGCTTCCCGCCCAAAACAGTCCTACAATATTTAGGATGCGATTATTTCCTACCCAAAACAGTCCTACAATATTTAGGATGCGATTATTTCCTATTTTCCTTTTCGTTGTACAATTCTACATTACAATTCCTATCGTACTACAATTCTACATTACAATTCCTATTACAATTCCTATCGTACTACAATTCTACATTACAATTCCTATCATAATTCCTATCGTACTACAATTCTACATTACAATTCCTATCATACTACAATTCTATCGTAAAAAGATACAACCTTATATAAATCCCTAATCCTATACTATGAACTTTAAAAGAGAAACGCAGTGCAATTATTCATAACCTCCCCACTATCAAATCTGCAAATTCTGTTGATGTGCCTGTTTTCTTTCAATTCTACAAATCGAAAACAATTTTCTTCTTTCACTAATGGAGTCTGTTTTTGTCTCTGCTTTCGACCTATCCCCCAAGACGAAGAAAAGTTGTATAAGGCTTCGACGCAGTGTAATTATTCAGAACCTCCCCACTATCAAATTTGCAAATTCTGTTGATGCGCATGTTTTTTTCAATTATACAAATCGAAAACAATTTTCTTCTTTCACTAATGGAGTCTGTTTTTGTCTCTGCTTTCGACCTATCCCCCAAGACGAAGAAAAGTTGTATAAGGCTTCGACGCAGTGTAATTATTCAGAACCTCCCCACTATCAAATTTGCAAATTCTGTTGATGCGCATGTTTTTTTCAATTATACA